>NC_091100.1:7586470-7888088 GCF_024713975.1 Paralichthys olivaceus
CATGACCTCGTACAAAAAGCCATATCTAGTATCAGTGTGCGAGTGAGGCCATGCTTTCATTTTTTATTTTGTGACAACTAGTAGACTTTTGATCTGGCCCTCTGCGATGTGACACTTTTAATATGGAGTCGTGTGTTTACGATTAAATACTTTCTCTCTGCCTCATGTGATCTCACCCTAATGGCTCTTTGGGACGCAAGCATCTATCCCAGCACTGCAAGCTCAAAGTACATATTAATAAAGTACTTCTTATTCTGATATAGTGTCCTCTGTAGTAAGTGCATGTGTTTTTTGCGGGTGGCAGTGTTTTTGCAGCTCAGCAGTCCACTCATCCTCTGTCTTCAGAGTGGTGATCCAGTGATCGAAGCTTGCGTGTCCCTTGGTTGACCCTTACAGTGCGGTGCCCCCTACCCCTCCGCCCTCCTCCTTCTCTCCTCCGCCCCTCCATCAGCCTCTTCTAGGTTACTCTTGGCCAACTCTGGCCACCTGATTAAGGGATTAGTGGGGCTGATGGTTGTCAGTGTCCCCACATGCTGGCTCCTACCAACAGACCAGCCACCTGCACCTAGGGGAGGAGGATGGGGGGAGTTTACTCTTTAATGCATCCACATAAATAGTATAGCACACTCATGCTGAAGTAGATACTCTTGCTTGTTCACATGTGCACACAATGTACTTTAAGTTCTGTCTCAGTGTTTCACACTAGCCTTCTTCGGCAAAGGAGTGGAGAATGCGAGGGGAGGGGCGGCAGGGTTAGCGCAGGGTTAGCGCAGGGTTACTGTCTTGTATCTCCCTCCCTCCCTTGCTTCTCCAGCTCTTCCAACCTCCCCCCTGTCCCTCCTACTGCCCCCGATGCCCTGCCAAATTCATATATCCCATAATCGTGCTGAGTCGCCATGTCAGCAGCACTGTATCAACTGCACTGCTTTGTCTTGCCCCCGCTTGTCACCACAGAGACACTACCTCCTGCCATCACTCCAGTCAAAGATCAGCTACCTTGGATATAGAGATGCTAAAGGATGTCCCAACCAAGGTTTTTCTCTTCACCAATCTGATTTATTTATTTTTCCTACATCACACCGCTGCACAGTGCCCACTTACCCTAGCCCTCTTTTTAATTTTCTTAATTTAGCCATTAGAGACCATTAGAGAACCAATACCTGACAGCTCAGTCGTTCTCTGCATTAAGAAAATGTAGCCTGCGTCACAGTTTTCCTTTTAATACTTTCCAGTATTTTTTCATTTTGGCCCTTAGTCTTGTGTATGATTTTCATATAAAGAGGAAAGTGTTTGATTCTGGAGATCCGCTCGGGACATTCCTTACCGATGCAATCTCCCTCTCAACTATTTTTAGCCTGCTCACCTTTTGAACTTTCATGTGAAGTAAGTCAACAGATGCTTTCAAGCCTTTTCAGACCGTTATTTATATTTGCTGAGAAACCCTACCTGGAATCGAACGCTGCACTAAACATCCAGTTATCATAAACATAGATCAATGGCTGCTTAGTTAACATGTAAAGTGTTGTTTATCATCATTTCTGTTTGCTTAAGTGACCTACATGAGCTGCTGGAGCCTTTCCCATGCGACTGTGTGACCTCCCAGTGCCCTCTTGCCCTAATAATCACACAGCGAGATGCAAACCGGCTCAGCTCGGCTTTAGAGGCACTCTCATGCGTTGGCTGTAATTTGGATTTCCCTTTTTTAGATTTAATTCCACGTCTTTAAACGTGTACACTAGGTGCCTAATTTGCTTTAACATTTGACTGATAGTTGTTTTGATTATTTGACCAGATCAATAGAGAATATTGATTAGATACACCAGTAGAAAAGAAAGATGATTTATTTACTCCCTCAATCTACTGAACTTCTGTATATCCCGAATGAGAAATCCAGATCAAGGATGTAAGGATGGAATTTCGAGTTCAGTATCAAACGTCATCCTTTTACTTGCCAGGGCCCGTCTCCAGTGATGGAAAGCGACACAGATTCCCCCTCTTGTTTTCTTGTACTGAAGTTACCATGCTACCCAACTAGCCCCTGCCAGCTTCATCTCGTAATACCACTTTGTGATAGAGTCAGACATGAGAGGATGAAGAAGTAGTGGTGCCAGGAGGGTGTATTTTAACCTCTTGTCTTAACCCTAACACAACGGAGACGTAAGCTCTTGGCAAGTGACCATTATTACCACCACTACTTGCTCCCGACTACGTTAAGAAAATAAAAACAGGAGTCAACACTAGTGTTGCTTCATTTAGCTGGGGTATGCCTCCGATGAAGTTTGATCCTGAACCACCGTGAATGCTAACATTCACTATGTAGCAATAGCAAAAACGTATGTACAGCATCTTTAAAGCCATTTGAGGCAAATATGTAATCGAGACTTTGGTCTGTATGAATAAAACTTGACTTGCTCAGGATCTGCACACCTGGTCTGCAGTTTCTGAGAAAAACATAAAATTAAGTCTGCACTTGTTTTGCAGGCACAGTGCACTTCAAACTGTCTACATGAGATGCTGAGATTAGATGAACCATAAGTTTAAATTTAATATAATTAGCATGAGTGCCTGTATTTCATTCAGTGGAATAAAAATAAATTTTGAAATAAATCAATAACATTTTTAACACATATTTTAATGTTTTGGGATCATCCTATGCTGTCTGGTGCTTTTCAGGTTGTGTGCTGTATTTTAGGTGGAAATACTGCAGTTTGAAGTTGGAGAAAATTTGAATTAAAAATGTATTCATTTTACCTTTTTAATTTTTTTGTTCCTCCACAGAGGAGAAAATAAAGTGCAATGTTAAACTGGTAAAACAGACGGTTGAGTGTAAATTAGTCTATTTTAGTATCCATATAAATTACAGTGCACACAAGCTCAAGTTGAAATAGTGATCAAAAACCTTTCACTATGGTATTCATCACAGGGCTGTGCATGTGAAATGTTCACACAAACCTCTCATCTGTGTATTGGTTGAATTTCTGATCAGAGTCTAACCAGCGATTTCTTCTTCAATCACATTCTGCAGAGAACAACAAAGATGCCCAGTACCAGAAGGTGAAAGTAAAGGTGGAGCCCATGGAGGTGGACCCGCCCCCAGCAGAACTCACCCCACCGGCCTCTCACCTGCTGGCCTTCAGCACTTTAGGGGCGAGTGAGAAGAGTGAGCCAATGAGTAACCTCCCTGAGACGTTGGCCCGTCCCCAGAAAGATCTCTTCTCCCAGGACATATCGGTCAAAATGGCCTCCGAACTACTGTTCAAATTGTCAGGTATGTCCCTACAAGAAGCATATCACTATCAGGCACATACTGTTCTCTGAGCACACAGACACACACACACATCCATGCACAGCATCATGTCATCTTTTCCCCTGCAGCACCGTAGTATAAACCTTGGACAGTTTGTGATGCTTGACTATAAAACCTACATGTTTCCATTTCCGTCCTTTGGTGGCTCTGTAGTAAAGCCAAGGATATATGACATGTAATGACATCCTGCTTTTTACCTGTATGGCCCTGAAAGTGATACTGAGGAAGCAGACAGCTGTTTGTATTGCTAGATTAAGACAGAGCTTTGAGGAGCATCCATCGGGCCCCCAGAGAAAAAGCCCAGATATGTGTTTGTGTGTGTGAACAAGTGTGTGCAGGGTCCTGGGTTGTGACCCCAGCTCTATCCAGCCTCTGATTGCTTTGCTTAAATGCAATATAGAGAAACAAGCTCATGTAAAATGTCTTTTTCCTCCTCTTGCTCTTGTACATATTCACAGATTCACACATTGACAATCTTTCTTTCCCACACACTCTTACACACTCGCACAAGGCCCCTTGGGGAGTGGTGTCTGCACAAATGCCCCCACTCCCCTCCCTCTCCTCCTTTCTCTCATTCTCTCTCTCTCTCTCTCTCTCTCCCTTGACTCGTTTTCAGACATGCCGGCTCAAGCACACTTGGCTGCACACGCTCTCCCCCTGCACTTCCCCTCCTTCCTCCCTTTACATTTCTCCCGTGCGGCATCTCCATGGCAACGTGGAAAGAGACCTCTGTCCTTGGCGAGCAGTGTGACGGAGTGGGGTGTTCGGGGGGATGGCTTGGTGGGTTGTAGCGAGGGGGCAGAGGATAAGAAAGGTAGAGAGGGCACTGGGGTTACACAATATGCCCACCCAGGGAGGCCAGGGCATCGCCAGCCTGGCAACAGCAAAAACTGCCCCCTTAGAACTGGTCCTGAATGTGGGGGGGGGGACACAGTGGGCTGCTGTCACACAATGAGCAATCAATATGAATTACCCAGAGCAGTAGGACCTCAGAGACACATCAGTGGCAAGGTCGCACTGAACACTGAGATGGTTGCAGCTTTGAAATTCACTTCATTACATCGCCTTGAAACTCACACATAGCATCATTCTCTGGCATTTTGTTTAGTGCTCTTTATATCTGAATACTGAAATCCAATGGGCTGCACTAACATTAGCTGGCCAACTATTAGTAGTAGTGGCTGATTTTACAGTTTTTACTTGACCAGCCACGTAGAAACCTCTTAAAATCATTTTTATTGAAGACTCAACCACTGTGAGAAACCAGAAATGGACGATATGTAACAGTCTGCTGTTTTTGATGAGCCTCTGGCACAAAGAGATGGACTTCTCCCTTTCCATTTACATATGTGTCATTACAGGCGGATGCAACACAAACTCCCTTTCCACACTTGCTTTGTGCCTTAATGGATTATACGGCCTCAGCTTATTGTGTGGCTGTTACCCTAAAACAGGTGTGATCTCAGGTGCCAGGAAGACAGGTGTGAACACTGCCTGTATCGTAAACCTCAAAAATATCAAAGATTTTTAGGAAACACAAGCAATCGACACTTTTGACTCGTTTTATATGAGTGTGTTTTCCAGTGTGCCATGAAGAGTTTGTATGCATGTTAATTCCAAAGGCCTCAGCAAGGGGAGACCTTCTCTCCCACAGAAACACTATTCCTGACCATAAACGCCTTGTTAGCATTTTATTTCAAGTCACCAAATAACATACAGATGTCCACATACTTGCTTGTTTGGTTTGAAATGGTACGACAGAACCGACACCATTGTTACTGTGGCTACAGCAGTGTTTACAGCTGATAAGGACGCCTCTGGGTGAAGGGGGTTGGGGTTTCCGACACTCACTCTAAGCGGTTGACCAATCACAAAAGAGTGGGCCAAATGACCAATCAGAGCAAACTCAGCTTCTTGGCAGCAGTCCAAGATTTAAAATGGAACGTTTCAGACAGTAGGTAAAAAAAAGAGGCACTGGAGCAGTGTGCAATATGAGACGAATAATGTGTATTTTGAACATCATAGCATGTAAACCTATTCTAGTAGACCCCCAAATTAAAATTATGAACCAGTAAATGGCCAAAATATGGGCACTTTAATGTTTATTTTCTTGATTTACTGTAGCATTTTATGGTGGAGGCACCCCAGCTAACCTGAAATAAAGGGCGCCTCCACTAATGTTGGGAGAAATTATAACATTTTTATGAAATGTTGTTAAGCACCAGGACGCATGTGATTCACTTCAGCGAGTGACTGATTGATCACAGTATAATGTTCGCTTTAATGTGATTAATCTGAGCAGCAATGTCTGGAAAACACAAAACCCTGCACATTTTGAACAAGTAAGAGAAGGTAGCAATAAACAGCCCAGACGGTTACAATCAGGTGCTGATGTGTAAGAAAAACTCTGAGATGAGACGCCAGGAAGTCAGTTTAATAATCACAATGCGTGGACACGTGGTTTTTATTTATTCCTCTTAAAGGTCGGGTTGTTTCTGAAACACTTTTATTTGTCTAAATCCTCTTGACTTCCTGATGTCCATTAATAAATCAAGTCATCTAAAAATAGGAGAAAAATCATTTTATTTGGACCGACTGAAAAGATTTGCTTCCATACCTGTCCGTCACTAAAAGACCTGCCTGCCTGAACTCCCCCTGCTCATGCTCTAACTGCGTATGAACAGAGTCTTCAACCGGGTAGACGTACACTGCGAGACGATAGCCAGAAGTTAGCGAGCAAGTCACGGAAAAGTGTTTTGTTAATGTGAAATAAGGGCTGTTGGAAGGGGGTAGGATGTATCAGTTGTATATTTTCAGAGTGTAGCCTGCTCTTTCTATCTTTTCCAGGATTACCGACACTAGCTTTAAAGTAGTGACATGAAATATTTAATTAGACACATTTTGTTGTGACTAATGTCTTCCAACAAATTTAGTGTGAAGTTCAAAATCTTTGTGAAGAAATGCGCATTGATTGCTGGTCTGCTAGGTACACCTATACAATACAATCTGACCAAGTAAAATACTTTTCCAAGTTTATAAACCTCATCATATATGCTGATAGAGTTCTGCAGCATCTTTAGACACCACAGTCAGTGGTCATGCTGTGTCAGATCAGGTGTTTCTAATAGTTTTGTTTCCCCACTGACTTTCAAGAGCGTCACCAGACACAGACACACGTGTGCCATCTGGGGAGTCTAATGCAGGTCTTAAAAATGTTTTCGTATTTGTATTTCGTAAGTGTTGTTGGGCGAACTTTTCAGCCCACAGGTCGGCAGACCCACTGGAGAGACTCCCACCACTCCAGATGGCCAGCGCACCCCTGCTGGTGTAGCAAACCTGTGTCTTACTGGCTGAGCTAACTTAAAGAGATGCAGCAATCAGCCACATACATTGTCTTGGTATTTGTCTCAGATATTGTCCTACATGAAAATTGCTGACTGACTATGAACTTCAATTGGCAGCTGCTCATGTCATGATAACTGTTCTCTCACAGCACATTTTTGACTTATTATATATTCAACATGACCATTTATTCTTGAGTTTGGAAATATTCGTTTGACAAAAGAAATAAAGCTCCATTTCTTAGCTCTTTCTGCCATCAACATCTTACAGTCTTTAGCAGCGAACTGAAGCTTCTCAGATGGTTGAGTCGTTATCATGCGACTTGATAAATCATGACAACTACATAATGACTTCATACCCCAACGTATGTGGTCATATATTGGGGGATGTACAAACTGGTGGTACGGGCTGGGTTTGAAAAACAAGACAATGATTATTTGGTAATAAATACATTTTATTGTATTTCTTAAGTGATTTTTTTCTTTTTTCAGAAAAAGTCAGCAAAGCCAACAACCACAAAGATAGTAACATGGTGGGAATAAACAGGTGAGTCAATTAAACTGCATGTGTACATCTGAAATTGCTCTCTATCTTAATTTTGTATTGTCACTTTTATAATCAGTAATTTTTTTAGTTTTCGAATATACTACTGTATGTGTTAATCTTATAACTTCTCTGTGTTTCAGTCCATTCTTGGATGAGTGCTTCAGACAATCACCCTTTAACTTGTGCTCCAAGAGCTCTTCTCCCGCAGAGGCCAGCTCCTCGACCAGGGCAGTATTCCATGGTAAGACTCATATAAAACACATGTGTAAAAAAACACACACGCAGAGTTGGGAAACAGGGTAGTAGCAGGGGTACATAAACAAATCTACAAGGCAAACGATGGAGGGGCCTTATTTCGCTCATATCGTGTCTTTCAGAGCTGCACTGAATAGTTGATAAATAGATTAGCTGGTCTACAGAAAATGTATTAATAACTGTCTTGATAAATGATTAAAAGCTAACCAAATATGTAATTAAACATTTAATTTGAATGAGAAAATGTAGCTTTTATTCTTTGATACACTGTGCATACATTGAAGCAGGTTTATCTTTATAGTAAAAAAACAATATTCTAGGTTCTTATAATATGCAATTAGGAAAAGAAAAGTTTTTTTTCTTACTGTAGCTTTGAGAAACAACTGATTATAATGAAGTGATGCTCATTATACACATACACACAAGTGCATGCTTGAACAGACCCTTCCTACACAACACGCTAACTCTCACCCACTCACACAGAAGCTTTGCAGCTGGGCGATCTACACATAAAGACATCAATGTATACAGCCACAACTAACCAACCACAACTTTACACGGTCTCACCCTCATCTCTGGTAAACCTTCCCCCCATCCGTTTCATATTAAGAGCTCCACCCGGCCTATCTGCACTCTCACGCATTTCCCCAACCTGAAGGCCTCTGCCCAGGGCATCCCCTGTCTCTCCCTCCTCCCCCCTTCGCTGCCATTCCAGAACTTCCTCCATGTTCCTTTGGCAGTGAGAGAACCGGAGGTTAATTAGCTTGTGCCAGCTTTGCCTGTCCCTCTGCCAGTTAATGAAAATCTGATTGGCTTCTGGGTGTCAAGAGTGTCCTGAAAGTTAATTCGCCCAGCCCACCTCCTTTTTCCCGTGTGTGTTTAAGCTTCAGACCAAGCCTCTGCTCCTTTTTCTTTCACTGTTGTACAGTTTTATTCTTGTCTTTCCCACACATGCGTCTATCCACACCAGCTCTTTTCCTCAGTGTGTCTCTGTTGTCTTGTTTTACCTTTTCCATGTCTCAAAACATGGTAAACAGCATTTCTAGTTGCAGCAGACTTAATTAAACAGGTTTTATGTGCATTGGTCCACATCAGTTAACAAGATATAACAGACACAATTGCTTTCACATGTAAAATCATTTATTGAAAATGAATTATAATTTTCTAGACTAGATACCCTGCAGATGTGTTGATTTCTGTATATTTAAATCCAATCCCCTGTATGGAAAGTAGTTTTTATAATAATAGTGCAACTGGTAATGATCTCCTGCACTGTCTGAAAATCAGTAATCTGTTCTTCATTATGGCTAGTGGAGCATTAGCCCAACAACTACTATGTTGGGCTAATATTGAAAAGTGTGAGCATTTCCATTTAAGTGAGAGAGACAGAAAAAGCAAGTAGAAGTTTGTGATGAGAGGAGTTTTACCATCTTCTCCCTCTAGCCCAGGGTTTATTTCAATTCTTCATTTCTTGTTTGTGTCCCTCTCTCTCCAGCTCTAATAACACTAATTAAACCATTACCCACTTCGAGGCCCACACCACACCCTAATTGGCTTAATCATCAGTGTGTTTGCCAGGTCGTGGCCTCGAGTCCCTGCCGTTTGGCTTCTTGTCACCTTTTGCGACCAAGCCATCCCCCAGTCTCTCATATGTGAATCAGGGCAAGTTAATTCTTTTATGGCTTATTCTGAGAATCCAAGCCGCGTAAGGTCTCGGGTTCTTAGAATAAGCTGTGCACAGACAATGATTATGGAAAAAACACAGTGTGAATGGCCGGTCATAGTCGGATACTAGGCCACTGTCACAGCAAGAGGCAGATGCCTGCTAATGCAGGAGGTCAGGAAGTTCACGACCCTCAGGTTGACCGAGGTCGCAGGAACTCAAGTTTGTTGACACGTCTCATGTTGTGACACCTTTGCCACTTGCATGGAGCGACAAACATACACACTGCCTCTGCTGATTACTTATTTAGTTTACAGACATGTGCTGATGTACTCTGGCCTATTTGCATGCCTTTACCATCACGCAAACACACACACATATGCCCTCACTAACCCCTGTTACAGTGGTACGTCACAGCTCTGCCGCAGACAGGACTCACATGACTGATAAATACGAATGATAAATATGAATGGTAAATACTTGAGCTGCAACTGTTGCTTATTTCCGGTATTAATTAATTTGCTGATTGATATTTTTTCTTTATTAATTGATTTGTTTCAACATAAAACATCAGAAAACAATACAAAGATACTCAGTTTACTATGATATATAACAGAATCAAGAAATTGAGAGAAGCTTCAGTCAGTGAATGTTTAAGATTTTTGCTTGGAAATTAAAGGATGTAATAAAACAACAAACGAAATAGTCTGCGAATTATTTTTTCTCGACTGATTAAGCAACAAATTATTTCAGCTGAGTTAAAACTGATCTACCACAGCTGCCTCCACTCATTTAAGATTTCTCTGGTCCATTTCTTGTATCTTGGAAACTAAAGTTCCAACAAAAACACTATGAAAATACCATGTAATTATTAGTCTTTCAAATAGAGTTTAAACTTGCTGAATCTCCTGAATGTTAAGTTCTTAAAAAATATTATTTTGTCTGAGTCAATGTCTGAGTTTGGGTTTTGTATTGAGCTCTCAACTGTACTTTAGTGGCTCCCGTTCGTATACTCTCTCCGTACTCTCTGACATGAGTCTCGCTTAGGTGAGAAGAGAAGTTAGTGGTGTATTGTGAAGAATAATTTGAAAGAATAACATTTTTTCCATCTTCAGATGATACAGTTTGTCATACAGCACAGCTCTACCTCGCCTAAATGATAGATACCTAATGTTTAGGTAGTGCACATGCATCTAGTAAAACATATACTTTATATTGTTCATTATATAGTAGCCACTTTTCTTCAACAAAAAATAAGTCATATGTTTTTGTATTTTGTGCTTCAATCAAATTTAATGTGCTGAATTTTCCTTTGACTGTGCCAAAAATATTAAGATTATTCAGCAGCTGAGTTTTTTTCCTCATTTTTGAAGAATGAAAATAAAACTACGTAGCTGAGGTTTTTTCCTGTTTTTTAATGCCTTGCATCTACAAACGTTTTGGCCAGAGTCTGTGTAGCGTTTTCTCTGAACAAATTATACAATAAGTGAAAATCCTGCCTCCATCTGAACAAGTTGTACAGCACAATGATAGTTGTAAAAACAATTTCTTGTGAATTACTCTACGTTGCATTCACATCCTGGGGATTAATTGAAAGCAGAAACTTTGATTCTTCAGAGTCTATCAAAGTATTAGAAAATACTCTCACTCGCAGTCTTTCTTTGACTATAGGATGGTGAAGGAAAAGGAGGTGTTAGACAATAAAGAGAGCTACAGCGGTGCACATATGCTGCAGGCTTTAGAGCAGGGGTGGAGAACCTCTGGCCTCTGGGCCACAAACGGCCCACAGGACAATTCATAAATACAAAAACAGCAACTCAGATGTACAACAACTTTCTCATGACAGAAATGATTATTTTCTCTGCCATGAAAGAAAATAGTGTAAGACAAACGGGTCCGTCGGCTGGCTCTTACATTTCATCACAGACGAGCTTTATGGCGACAGTGAAGAAAAGTCTATGCAGAATGTCGCGTTTTTCAAGAGAAATAAACAAATATTATCTTGTAGTTGAAGTAAAAAGCCAGTTTGCTAAGTACGTGGGAGCCACTCACAGTGATGACACAAGTCTGGAGCTTCATTGCATCTGGAAACAGCTGAACTTCTGTGCCCAACAAACAGATGACATTCTGACAGAGATAGTGTACATGCACACCAATATTCCAATATTAACATCATTATGTCCTTATGTAAACATGAATATATCATATAGTTCCATTTTTGCAACAACTACTTGATGACAGGTGCCCTGGTCCATGGCGTCATTTAAAAGGATACATAGTACAGTTCTATTAATAGTCTCGTCTGAAACCAGAGACCTGATCTGTACATTTATAATACTGTTGAATTACTCTTTTAATATTCCTTTAGGAAACATGAATGAAGAAAACAAGAATTAAAGATTGTATCACCTGAGCTGTTTAACTGATGATTAATCTCATTAAAGATGGATGAAATGAGGGTGTTCCTGTGGCCCAGTGGTTAATACAGAGACCATATACTGTAATCACAGTTGGTTCAGACCTTTGTTACCTTAATTCTCTTCCTCTGTTCTATTTCTCTGTCTACTCTTTAACAATACCTTTTTAAAATCTATAGAACTACTATAAATTTAACCAATAATGTCCGTCAGTATGCGATACCATAACCCAGCAGTGTGCTACAGTTTACACATCAATACGTATTGAACTTGGGTTACTTTATTTTATAGCAGCTTGACTTCACAGCCTTCCTTCCACCTGCAGATGCTTTTATGGCTGACTGTGTCAGCAGTGACTGATGAGTATGTATTTTGTGTGTGTGTGTGTGTGTGTGTGTGTGTGTGTGTGTGTGTGTGTGTGTGTGTGTGTGTGTGTGTGTGTGTGTGTGTGTGTGTGTGTGTGTGTGTGTGTGTGTGTGTGTGTGTGTGTTTTTCCAGATTCAGAAAAGGATGATGGTGAGCCAGGGAACGGGATCGCCCAGTGGAGACTAAATGAACAGCTCTTTCCCTGTCCGGTCTGTGGCAAGGTGTTTGGTCGACAGCAGACTCTTTCTAGACATCTGTCTCTACACACAGGTAAACAAACACACACACCACCATTAGCTTGTATGCACACCACTGCCGTGCACTGGCTTAACATTTGTTAGGGCATAGACACTGTGTCTGAGCTTGCTTGTGCTGGCCATGATAAGTAAATAAGGTTGACTAGACTAGATTACCCTAACTTTAAAGAGATTACCGCCATGATTAGCCTCTCTGGGAAAACTGCCCTTCTAATTACCCTGATAGAAGGATGTCTCACAGAGTATCACACACAAACATAACTTCTAACACAGCTACAATTGGTTCCCTCTCAGACATGGGAGACTTCCTCAGGATGAAGCTGTACACTCTCCAGAGTCCTGATTATTACACCGTGTTTTCAAACTTATGTTGTCTTTGGTCCCAATTGATCCATTCTACCCCATAAGTGTCTTCTGTAATCCCTCTCTTGGTCCTTATTAGGAAAAAAAATAATGAATACAATTTTATCTGAGGCAAATTAATGATGAATTAGAAATGAATGCAGCCTAGTTGGGGATAAGTAGACCAAATCACTAAGTGCAAATGGACACTCGTGTTTAAAATGCCCCCACACAATTGGACATGCTCTCACATTTTGCGTGCACACACCACACAATACACACACGCACCATCTGAGCGTGTTGGCTGTGAACAGCTTGGCCACACCACAGAGAGCAGAAGCAGGGGCATATGTCAGTGTGATGGTCTTTTTGGTTTCCCCGGCGACATAAAGGTTGCCTGGCTCCATGTCCTTGGGGCAAATGGGGGGGGTGTGTGTGTGTGTGTGTGTGTGTGTGTGTGTGTGTGTGGATGGGAAATTAAGAAGATGTTTTATTATGTTGATTGGTTTTAGGATAAAAATTGAAGCTTGTGTTTTTGCATTTAATTTTTTTCAGTTTAATGGTAACGATGTTTAAAGCTGTTCAAAATGTGCCTGTTGGTGCGTGGCATCTTTACACAGCCGCCACTTCCTAGTTGATTTTTAAGTCAATATAATGAGCGCTAGATAGACAGAGAGAGATTTATACATTTATAGTCGGACTAGTCACCATTTTATTAGTCAAAATCTACCTTTTGGTACAAATGGCACAAAGCACATTTTGTGATGCTAACCCATCATCAAAGTGATTATGTGACATCCGTGAATTAGGGATTCGAAGGATAGACAGAAAGACAGCAAGTCAGAAAGAGATTTCTGAATTTATTTGTAGGATATTGCTCCAAAATCAGGTGAAATTATGTTCAAACACGTCTCAAATTATTACTGTCTTGTGACTCAGAAAAGTTGATTTTGTCTTCCTCTTCTCGGGATCAGAGTTACATCTGGGGTCAGGGGAGGGTGAGGCAGGGTTAGGCCTTAAGTAATTAGGTTTAAGCTTGCTTTAAAGGCTTGGTGGCTGAGGGCAACTTAATGAAATATCATCTGAGGTAATGTTTACACTAACCCGGGGTTCTGTGTGTGTTGTGTTGTGTTGCAGAAGAGAGGAAGTACAAGTGTCACCTGTGTCCTTACGCAGCCAAGTGCAGGGCTAACCTCAATCAGCACCTGACCATCCACTCTGTCAAGCTGGTCAACACGGACGCTGAGCAGATCGTCAGTGCTGTTACAGCCGACTCTGCTGAGCGCAAGAACTGCCCCTACTACTACAGGTAGTGAGAACCGAACAAAACACCGCTGTGACCTCTACACTGTCTCAAACCAGGAGTTGAGATGAGAATGGGATCTGATCACAGCATTTTGGATCAATCTGTATCTGCAGTTTGATAAAATCCTGATAGTTTGATTAAATCCTGATATATTTCTTCATTTAATTTTTCCACAACTGCTCTGTGTTATTTGTCTGTTTTCTATTATTGTGAGTCAGTTATTTGGCCAAAGAAGAATTCATGAACATTCTGGGAAATGTGCTTATATCGCCCAGAGTTGAATCTATATCACACTCATTATCTGTTTGTTCCATTTGAATCTACAGTCAGGAGACAGTTGGCTTATTTAGCATACCTATTAAAAGTTAGAGAAACATTTAGCTGGGCTCAGTTGAAAGGTTAAAAATGTGAAAACAAATCTGCCACTAACTGCAGCTATACATCTCACTGATTAAACATTATATCTTGTGAAAATGTAAGACTGGGTGATATACAACACCTAATTGGTTTTATTATCTACCTCAGATTTGTAAAATGTTTTGTAAAGTGCATCACTCAGGAGCAAAAATCAGTCTTTAAACTTAAAATAAATAATAATTTGACATTTAGTATGGTAATACATTTTTAGATTTTGATTAAGTCTTTGGCATATCACCCAGCTCTACTGGAAACTTCACAGTGAAGTTTCCTTAGTGACTCTAAGATGTTTTTGTTGATTAATTTTGAATTTGGACCACTCCCAGTAAAACTAACATTTCAGTTTTTATGCTAAGCTAACTGCTTCTTGGCCGTAGCTTCATACACTATATATACTGTTCTGTGAAGAGAGTAGTCCCAGGCTTCTCATCTACTTCTTGACAAGAATGTAAATGTATTTTGCTGTATTATTTCAGTTAACTTTATCAATTTATAAGATGTAAATCAGCTATAAACCATTTAATAATTAATGCAAACATAATGTCACACTAATCTGACTGCCCCCCCATCTCATTCTCACCATCTTCCTTCCTTTTTCCTCTCTGTTTTCTGTCCAGCTGCCATGTGTGTGGTTTCCAGACGGAGCTGAACGCCCAGTTTGTCAGCCACATGTCGCTCCATGTGGACAAGGAGCAGTGGATGTTCTCACTCTGCTGCAGCATCTGCGACTACGTCTGCATGGAAGAGAATGACATGAAGAACCACATTAGTACTGGACATGCAGGTACACATTTTTAAATATGGATTGGCAGCCCACTGGTTCTGAGTGACAATAATCAATCAATCCTCTCGATGTGTCATGAAAGGAAGATCCAAACTAACATTATCAATTAAGTTAATCAATGAGCTGTTTAGTCTGTAGAGCAACAGAAGAATGCCAGCCTATATTTCCTCCAGTTCAAGGGGATATCTTCCTTATTACATATCACAAAGAAAGGTATCATCACTATCATCATCATCACTGCTGAGAAGCTGGCACTAGAACATGGTAGGATTTATAATAACCTTAAATCACAAACTGATTATCAAAAAGTTGACTAATCAGTTAATCCACTTCTCATTTTATCTGTAGTATAATGTTGCAGGGTTCTCAAACAAATCCTTGATTCAAACCCCAGAAAAATGATTTACTGTTAAATTACTCTCTCATGATGGAGTAGGTGGTAGCTCACACATTGTGGCTCTTGTTCGCCGCTCAGAATAGAAATACATTGCATTATTAGGACAGTGACACATTTTTCTATTGTTTTAGCTCCGCACTCATCATCATGTAAATTTAAACACTGACACAGGTTAAAAAGCTGTTTTTCAGCTTTAGGGGTTTATTGCACTGCAGTTTTTATGATGATTTTACAGACTGAGAATTTTGTCATTTGAGGGGCACAAAGACTTTTGAGGGAAATTAAATGATTTGGAGATTAATTTACTTCACAATCATCAAAATTAAATCTACTTTCTCCTACTTAACATACATACATACTAAAACATACATATACTGTACATAAATATCCGTAAAATATTTCATTTCAGATGTTGAACCGCTGTTAGGTAGACAGTAGTGAAGTGAAGCTCAAACATGCAACTGTGATTATTTTCTATATTAATTGTTAAGTCATTCTGGTCTTTAAAATGACATAAAATAGTGAACAATGTCCATCACTGATTTTTAGCCTAAGTTCACATATTTTATCCATCTATATGTGCCTGTGCATTATATGCTATGGTTGTTTTTTTACAACCAACCATCAAACTACGAAGAAATTCAGACAAAGAAGACAAATTAAAAAATGTGTGTTTGGGGGATGGACATTATAGCTAATGATGCTAATAATTATTATCTGTATCATTTCTATTGAGTTTTCTGCCAGTCACTAAAGAGACTTAAGTTTCAGATTCAGTTTACAGCTGGAGAAAAGAAGTAAAGACTAAAACTGTTTCACTGTTCAAATACTTGATATGAAAGTATATCAGCAAGGACCCTGTGAAGTGAAGACATAACCATGTAAGAGTAATTTACACTTGATAAACACACAGTTCAGTAGCAGTTCAGAGGACACAGGGAAAGGCGCACAGTAGAATTGGGTTTCACAAACAAGCCTCCTCCTCCACTCGACCTTCTCTGGACTTTTAAAGCTGCCGGTCTGAACCTCTGGTGGTCGATATGAGCGTTTTTGTCTAAACAGCTTTGTCTGGTTTATTGCTGACGTTTTGTTCTTTTGCTGGTCCTCACTGTATGTGTGCGCATGTTTGCTTCTTCTGTGGATGTGTGGGTGGGTGGGATTGTCCGGCCCAGACAGCTGAGGGGTCTTTCAGAGGCCACAGTGGCCTTGTTTATCTGAGAAGGTTGGCCCTTATCGTGCCTGAGGGGGAGAAAAATCAATAGGCCTTGGGTCCTTTGGAGACAATCTGGGTTTACGATGCCACTGTGGCCATCTTTTAAGTCTCTCAGCCAGGCTTGGCATTTATCTCAGTCTCACACAAGATGGACGTCACCTTAATTTTTTTACAGACATGCATTGTATTTTCTGCATGTGATGATTGTGATTTTGGTTTGTTAAAGTCCAGCCCTGTTTGTTAAAGAGTCTAACCTTAAGAGGGTCAGGTGGACACAGCACCACTTAGAGGTAACCCTGACAGACTGTAAAAGCCTGGTTATCTGGTCAAATGCGTGGACACGCCCAGGCAAGAGATGGCAGAGCTCAGCAGGTGTTACAGTTCAAGCGGACCCCCTGTGAAGTGCAGACTCTGCACAGGGAAAGAGGGCTGGTTGGGTGCCCTTCTCAGTGGGGGGAGAAGGTGGTGAATTATGTGACAGTATTCCTTAATATCTGCCCCTGAATTCTCTGGAAGATGAGACTGTTGCTTCTTCATTTTCATTCCTATACTGTGAATGCTGCCATGCTGTCAGGTAAAAGAGAAAATGGAATATTTTTTTGTTAAGGTATATTTCAAGGTCGAGGCCCACTGGCTCAGAGCAGCTTCTTCTATT
This sequence comes from Paralichthys olivaceus, assembly GCF_024713975.1. Classification (NCBI taxonomy): domain Eukaryota; kingdom Metazoa; phylum Chordata; class Actinopteri; order Pleuronectiformes; family Paralichthyidae; genus Paralichthys; species Paralichthys olivaceus. Next base: position 7,603,738 of record NC_091100.1, read on the forward strand.
TCCGGCTTTTGCTTACATTCTGTGGCATTAACCTTTTAGATATAGTAAGAAAAGGCAAGTAGATGCTAAATACTGCAGCAGTGGAGATAAAAGCTTCCTCGAGATGGTTCAATACTGTATTCAGGCTGCAGCTAAGACTGTGCTGTGAATGACCCTGGTATATTTAGATTTGATTGAAGCCAGTTAATCATGTCTTCTACTGCTGAACTACTCCTCGTATCACAAATCATGAGCATAGCGTGTATGCATTCCTGTATTCTTTAGACTCAGCCGTATGTGTATTAAAAAGATAGGTCAACCATTTCAGGATCCGTGCAGCCTTTTCTCCCTCCTTTCACTCCCTCCTGAGTGAATGCCCTTTGTTGAGCTGTGCCCCGAGATGCTCCCGCCATCTTAGCTCCTTCGGCCATGACCCGCACTTCTCACCCCTCTTGCTCGCCCCCTCCCCGTCTAATTCCCTCTCTTCCCAGTGAATTGCAGACTTAGAGAAGGGGGATCAATAAAAGCACACTGCATCTTGATTGGACTGGCAGCGGGGCCTCAGACAGAGCACATGACTGTCGAGGCTGCCTGCTTCTATTCTGTTTGTGTGAATGTCAATGTGTGATGCACATAATGATGAGGATCTTGAAACAGATTTCTGCAGGTGTTTTTAAAATGTCTCTCTTCTAGGTTTTTCTAAAGATATGGAACTGATTCAGTTTTCCCATAACATTGTGTTTCAATTCTACCTTTCTGTCCTTTTGTCTCCAGGTCTAAATTCAAGAAGTCCCCTCAGTGAGACCAAAAGCACCTCCTCGTCCCTCTCGGCCCTCAGCGATTCACTTAACAGTTCGGAGGGCGGAGACCTCGCCCACGGTAACGAAGAACTCAAGAGTCTGCTTGCCCCGCCCTCCTCCACCGGCAGCCAGTCCAGCTCTGGAAGCCACTCGGGATCAGGAACCGAGGACAAGTCTGACAAAGGCAAGAAACCATTTTTCATTTTCTAATTTTAAAGCTCCAGAAAACTTTCTCAAACTGGCTAATAATAGAAAGATGTGGGGTCAAGAAAACATAAAAGATCACTCACTACAATTTGAGTTATTATCTCATTATCTGGACTTTGCTTTTTACATAAGAACAATGCAGCAGGAGATTGTCTGGGTCAGACTCATTCACAACAACAGGAAAACCTCTTGAACATTTAGGTGAGGGGACATTTACAGGACATTGACATCAACCCTTATCACCAAAAGCTCTCGAATCTTGTCTCTTTAAGTTGACATCTTTGTTTGTCTTCTACATTTATGACACCTGTTTTTCATTCTGACATATACAGTTTTGCATCTGTCACTTGTTAGACGCGTCATCAATGCCTTCAATCAGATATTCTGCGAAGTTTTTATCAGGGGGCTGGCAGAATAAACTGTGGATAATGTCCGGAGCAACTCAGACTCACATACTGACTCCAGAAAATTTCGGAAAAGCAATGTCTGAAAGCAGCTTTAGAAAATTGTGTCAGGGGTCAGTGGGCCATGAAGACTACAAATGTATAGTAACAATCAGTCTTGCTGAGTCGTAAGTTGAAACAGACTCTGCTTAACAAAATCAAAAACCCTGAATTACCCTCTCTGACTGTCTTAACTCACCCTCTTGACGCTCTCTCCAGGCTTTGAGTGCGTCTTCTGCAACTTTGTGTGCAAGACGCGCAGCATGTACGAGCGGCACCTCCAGATCCACCTCATCACGCGGATGTTCGAGTGCGACGTCTGCCACAAGTTCCTCAAGACGCCCGAGCAGCTGCTGGAGCACAAGAAGTGCCACACCGTCCCCTCCGGAGGGCTCAAGTAAGGAAAGCAAGTACAGACAGAGGTTCCTAACTCCGCCCATCCCTCCCCCCCTCCCTCACCCTTCACCCGTTCAACTCATCGCACTTGAAAACATGCACATACAGCAAGTACACACTCATAGAGCAACAACAGAAGTTTGCTATTCAAGAATAATTAAATTTGGCTTCATTTCGATATAAGGAAAAAGTAATATGCAGGCATTCTCTTTAATGCATAATTAAAAAAATTTTGTAAACATTTAATTATAAAATATATATTTATTTTATCATTGTTCTTTTTAATAAGAGCTTTATTTTTTGATGCTGGTAAACTAAGCTCATTAATAAGGTAGAAACACAGATACATGGTCTATTTGAAGATTATTCTCGTTGTGTCCTGAATCAGTTAACCTCAATTCAATGTTCATTATCTGCAGCCAGCAAACGAAATGATACAAGCTGTAGTTGTGCTCGCAGTCTCTCTCTTGTCTCTTGGCAAGTGTAACTTATTAGACAGTAGTCTGTGGGTCTGCAGTGGCTGCTCTGAACATAAGGGAGAGTGGAAAAGAGATGGAAATTGGCTTCCCCTCAGGGTCTGTTGTTCCGCTGCCCACAGCTAACAACCATGCCAACGAAAAAATATCTGATAGAACCTGCATTTCAGAAAGTCACCCCCCCAATACAGAGCCTCTGTATACTCTAATGTGTATTATGTAAAATCTGTTGGCACATAAAGAAAACACTCATTTGGAAGTGACTGCAGTCTCTTAACTCAAATGTCAGATGATTTACATTTGTAACATCACAGACTGGACTCAGTCAATCCAAATGTAAATACAGCAAAACTAATGAAGGCTTTCAAGTCTCAGACATCTAATGCATAGAATCCCTCTTTTGAAAGAGAAGCTTCTCAATACATTGTCCAAATGAAACTCACAGGATAAAGGCCTCTCCATAAAGAACTAGAATGGCATTCAGAGAGCAAAAATCTCAGCCAAGATCCAATAGTCTCCTTATGAAACCTACGTTTAGATTCTCTAGATTTTCATTAAGGTCCATAAATGATTCTCTAAGAAAACAATACAAAAAATGTAAAACACCAATGTTCAAGAAAGAGAAAAAAAAATCATGGATGATTTTTTTTTTTAGCTGTAGTCTCCTCACATGCTTCCCTCCCCATCTCCATACTCCAGTCCCTCAGGAGCCTTTGTTGTACTGTGACACGTTTATGTCCCATTTCAGGCCTGTCAAGCGAACGTAAAGCCCATCTGTTGACCTCAACACCCACAACACACACCGATAATGTTTTTAGTCTAATCACAATAATGTATTCTCACACACACACATTCAGGGGGGGGATTTGGGATGAAAAAAAAAGCTTTTAAACATGAAAACATTTTCACTAAAAGTTGAAAAAAGAAATCACATGTAGAGCATTTTGTAAGGATTCATTTCAAGTAACACCAACCATTTCCTTTTTTTTTGTTTGAGTTCTCATAACTCCAATCCGTGCATCTGCAGACCCATCGAGTGTCATTATGATTATCGCCTCATCTCGTCATAAACAAAGATCTGTGTTCTACATCTTTTTTCTGTGCGGTCATCAGTGGAGTTAGGATGTTTGTAACATGTGTGGAAACTGTAGCATTTCACTGAGTGTAAAACCAGGAATGCTGCCCGCAAAGTTACACTTCTACTTAATACACAAATGCTGTAGATAACAGAAACACAAACACACAAGAAGCCCCTTCATAGCCCAAAGATATTCACACAGCGTCTATTAGTCATTAATTTGAGGACTCGCTTTTAGCTGTAGTGTGTGAGTGAATAAATAAATGTAAAGGAGGGTTTGTAACAGTTTTAAATGTCTCTTCTGTCTGCTGTGAATGTGTTTGAAGCCAGATTGATTTCTTTAAGGCAGCATTTTAAAAGGGAAATAAACAGGTTGTGGCTATTTTAGATTCTTTTCATTCTACGGAGGAAAAAGAGAGAGTTCTTTTGATATTCTTTGTGCTTAACTTTATCTGGAATCTGCCTAAACTCAATGTCTCTGCTGTATTGTTTCAATCTGCACATGCTGGTTATATGTTCAAGGTTTACACCGTCTCTTAATTTATGTAAACCACATTTATATTTACTAAAAACAGCAGGCAGGTTTAGCCAAAATGTAAAAGTTAATGGACATCAACAGCAAATTGACTCAAATTTCCTGACCTCAAGTCCAGAACAAGATGTTTTGTCCCAGTCTGGCGTGTATACACTTGAACAATGTGAAGTGTTTTTATATATGTAGGAGTGTGTAGAAAGGGAGAGAGGGCCTTGACCATTTCGAGGTTTTTCTGAGGTGATTCTGTTCTGCAGGGTTTGTGAAGCGCTTTGGGGCCCAGAGCAGATGAAAGGTGCTATTTAAATGTAAGTGCCACTCCATTCCTTCATTTCCCTTCATGTCCTTCTGCTCCGATCCTTTCTCCAGCCTGTCAACCCCTCCTCCTCTCCCTCCCACACACACACACATATACACACATACACCTGATCACCTCAATTCTGCCATCATTAAACTGCCACACATACCACCATGAGCACACAGATCTGTACATGATACACACTTTTCCTTTATCTGTCCTCCTCCTTTTCATCATTTTGTGTTGTTCAATTTCAAGTTGTGTTAGGTGGTTGTGAATGTACACTTTGCCAACAACTATCTTTTGCTTGTTTTGTGTGTTGTGTCCTCCCTCCCTCCCTCCCTTTCGTTGCATTACCCAGGTGCCCTTTCTGCATCTACTCCACCAATCGTCCAGCGGCCATGGAGTGCCACCTTAAGACGCACTGTAAGATGGAGTACCGCTGCCGCATCTGCCAGGGACTGTGGCCCGACCAGGCTTCATTGGAGGCCCACATGCGCGGGCACCGCCTGGGCAACCACTACAAGTGTGAGCAGTGTGGCTACTTGTCCAAGACGGCCAATAAGCTGATCGAGCATGTGCGTGTGCACACAGGCGAGCGGCCCTTCCACTGCGACCGCTGCTCCTATAGCTGCAAGCGCAAGGACAACCTCAACCTGCACAAGAAGCTGAAGCACGCGCCGCGCCAGACTTTCGGCTGCCAAGAGTGCCCTTTCACCACGACTCACCCTTTTGTCTTCAGCCGCCACCTCAAGAAACACCAGAGTGGAGGAGCGGGGGGACTGGACGAAGGCTTAGGAGGAGAGGAGGAAGAAGATGAAGAGGTAGGAGAGGAGGAGCTGCCTTTCGAGGGAACATCGCCGGGGGGCTCGTCGTTGCAGAAGAGTGATGAGAAGTTCCTGTTCAGCGGAGGAGGAGGAAGCAGCGGAGGGAGTGGGAGTAACAGCCCCCTCATGAGTCTAACAGCGTCCCAGGCGCTCCAGTCCGTTGCCCTGTCATTCACACTGGGCAAATCTAAACACCTGGACGCCAGAGGTCCTCTGCACCGCTTGGTCAGCGCCAACGGCAACAACGCCACAAGAAACCCCGGCGGCTCGAGCAGCGGCAGCCCCTCCCTCTTCCTCCCCTCCTCCCGCCACGTGTTCGAGCAGTACAGGAACTGCGACCGGGCCCACCTGATCCCCCTCACCACCCTGTTCACCCACAACAGCCGCTTCACATTCCACTCGCACCTCCACTCCAGATGGCGGCCCGCCACATCTCCTCTCCTCTTCTCCTCCAACTCGGCCTCCCCCTCCCGCTCTCCCCCCTCACCCACCTCCCACAAACACTCCTTCCTGGCCTACCTGGGACTGATGGAGAGGGCCAAGACTGTTTGACCTCGCCCACCTCCTCCTCTCCTCACTCGGTCCCTCACTCCTCGGACGGTGGCGTGAATGACACTTGACCACTGCAGCGGGAGCAACATCTTTTCCAATCAGACCAGCAGAATAAGCTGGACCAGACAAAACTTATTAAAGAAAAGAAGAAAAAAAACATTTATAAGAGAAAAAGGCTGTACATGCTAAAAATGCATTTATATCAAAAAGCTGCTTTTCTTATCAGTTCTATCAATTGAATTATTACTACTTCAGCTACTACTCTCTATTACCTTTTGTTTTCTGTTTTTAAAAGTCTGAATGACCTGGACCCAGTTGCATTATCTAAGGAAACTAACATATCTCAGTTTTATAGATATTTTTCTTTAGTCGTTTGATGAGATAAAAAGTTGAAAAAGACGAAACAAAATTTGCAAGTGCTACATTTTAGTGCATTTTTGTCTATTGCTATTATGCATCGAAATAGCATGCCTGTTTCTGTGATTCAACTAGCTTTGACGTCATTAGGAAGCTAAAGTCGAGATATCTTGAAGTGTTAGCGGTGCGACCGAACCAATGAAACGGCATGCTTTTCATTGACAAAGGCACGTTTCCAAAGCAACGCCTCAAACCACGCACTTACCTTATTTATCAATCTTGTACATAGTTTTGTAGCCCCTCCCATCTTTTTGATTTCTGTTGGTCTTTTGTATAATGGTGAAACCATATTATGCATAGCTGCTGCCTGATATCACTTCTGTCTCAGAATAAATCTTATTTTAAAGGGTTACAAGCTAGATTTTTTTTTTTTTAGCTAATAGAACAGTATATAAGCTGCGTTGATGTAAATATTCAAATCTGTAAATTGAATATATTCAAAATGACCCAAGAACAGCGAGAAACATGTTTAATTCTAACAACTAGACTTAATATAAATGTAAAATCCTTCAGACGAAAATATTCTTCTGAGACCAAGTGGATATCAGCGCAGATTCGTATGCAGAACTATGTATCACGCACCTGTACTTAGAAGAGATATATGAGATAACTGTTTTGTGGAGGTGACCGGCTCAGGGTCAGCGAGCTGCCCACAGCCAGGGTCACCACAGGCCGATTCAATGGTGCTTTTTGGAGCTTTTTGTAATTTTTTGTGTACAAAAAAATAGAAAAAAAATCTGTTCCAAAATGACTTGAATGAATGTATTTTTGTTTATGTACATGGAAAAAGAAGTGACGCAGAAGTGTTAGCAGGGACGTCTTCTGTGCTGGTAAAGGCGGGAAAGTCGGTGTGTTTGGTGGCCTTCTGTGTCTTTTTCTTTGTTTTTCTTTTGTTTTTGTCATTTTTACATTTTTTACTGAGCCTTTTACATCATTATAAAACGTTTTCTACTAACATTCATAGAGCACCTATCGGGATAAAAGAAAAGAGAAGCTCCTGTAGGTGCGATGCTAGGAAGCGAAGCCGTTCACATGTACAGCATCCGATGGCTTCTGTTAGTCTGGCTGACACGGTACTGCCCGATACCCTCCCTCCTGTCGACCTTTTGAGTTTTTATTGCACTTAACTGTAGCTACACTTCAAGCCAAAAGCACTTAAATCTTTTATTTTCTTTTTTGTTTTAAGTGCAAACTTAGATCCACCACGTCACAATAATGTGAAGTAGACAGTCATCGCTGGTAATGACTCAATCAAACATCCCTTAGTTTCACATGTAGACATTTCTTGCAATGCAAAGGGGTCTGTGTCCGTACAGAGCCCCTCCCCCCCTCCTTTAAAGTCAGCTGAGAAACAAAACTTGTAAAACTGTTAAAGAATTCTTGTCAGAGAATAAAGAATGGAGTATTTTAAAGACAACAAAGTCCAATAAATTTATCGGCCAGTTCTGTTTTCATTGTGGAACGTTGAATTTAAAAAACCTATAGAAAGATGTTGTTGGCTGATTTTTGCCTGCGGAGGCTGTTTTTTCTCGGCTGACCCTGGGGGGGGTGGGGGGGGGGCCTCCGTGAAAACCAGACAAAGTAAATTAATACAAATTGCATGAATTAGACAGTGGAGGTTAAGCTCTCCCTGGGAACTCAAAGTCCCAGGCTAAATTGTGATCGCCAATTTTGCACAGTGCTGCACTTTTTGATTATGAGAATATGTATTTATCCATTTAATGCTCAACAAGAAGAGTGTGTTTTGTGAGGTGGGGCAGCGTAGTACAAGCGTTTTATTTTTGGAAAAGCTTTACCCGTCATCAATCGTGCTTGTGTTCCAAGTGGTCTTCAAGCCAAAATCCCTTATTTGTAAAGGGGTTGTTTCTTTTCTTTGTCATTTACTTTTTTGTCTATTTTACTCATGTGTTTTGTTACAGTGACTCATTGTTGCTTTTTTTTATTTTTCTACTTAAATCTTGTCAGAAAAATGTTGATTGGACAGAAAACATGAATTGTCAAGACCAAAATGTAAGTGCGGCAGGATGTGATGTTAGGATTGAATCCGTCATGTCCTGCTCAGGAGCGATGCCTCGATTGTCTCCCTCTTTACACTGTTTGATTGTTCCTTTTTGCTCGGTCAATGCCTGGCATGCTGTCTCTGGAGTGAAAGGAGCATCCCTCCAACACACACACACACACACACTCTCTCCTTGTACTATCTATGTTATCTTTTATACTCTAGTGCCACTTGGTGGAAGGAAACCACCTGAGACTTCTGAGAATAAGTCAAACTAATTGTCAGGGTCCACGAGAAGAAAGAAGCTGAAGAGAAAAAACGAGAATGTGTCCACTCTTGACACCTTTTTAAAAATGTCTGCCTTTTAATACAACGTAATCATGAATGGCTGCACTTCCTTATGTCTCCCGGGTTCGAGTGTAATGTTTAAAAAGGCAACAGGGCTCTTATCCTTTAAACAAAACAGTATTCTTTTAAGCACTTATTCTGTTTATTTTGCCCAATCGTGTGCAGCACAGAGACGTTCTCCGTTTTAAAAGCTTGACTACCTTTTCGGCACTTCAGAGTATGCATGACATTGCCCTTGCTCTAGTTCTCTAGCACTTAATTGTGTTTAAAACTAACTCCCTCGGTTGCATTTAGTTAGCATCAGCCTGCACTGTCCTACAATCAGTTAGCTTTACGTTCGGCTGTGTTTTATGATTAGAAAAGGCTCAACTCTCTTTTCTGTTGGCACTCGGTAAAGATTGGTATGTGCTGTATAAAGCTTTTTTTATTACTCCATTGTTAAGGCTGTACAGGGTTGTGACGATAACTGGTAAATAGATCATTTGTACTTTTTTTTTTGGTTTTGTATTTGTTTGTTTTTTTATGTTTGGCATTATTTTATGTTCAACTTGCCAGATCTAAATGTAACAGGATTTGAAAGTAAAGCTTACATCAGATATCACGTCTTTTGTCTCCTTTCTGTTTGTTCTTTTTGTTCAGTGTCACGGCTTCACGGTGTTAAATATACGTACGTTTCATTTTTGTAAGATGCTCAATCCCTCGTACAACGATTAACCAATAAATCAACCAATTTGTTGATTAATTATTAGAAAACAGACAAAAAACACGACGTAATTCCAGCTGCTCAAAAAAAACCATCTTTCCTGCTGCTACACAGAACAGATCTCTTTTATATTAGTTTATATTAGTTGAATGTTCTTTGGTTTTGGATGACTGTCCTTACAAGACTTTTGAAGACGTCACTGAGCTCTCAGGTCATGTGATGGGATTTTCTTTTTTTCATTTTTTGACATTTCACAGACGTTCAGTGTTGAAAAAAAACCTTTGTTGTTCTAACTTAATTGTTGGAGAAGAGTAGTTGGATAAAACAATCTACTTAATGTCCATTATTGGATACATCATTTTGTTTCACACAGGAAGGTTTTTGATGTAACACTGAACAGCGTAAAACAGTTTGTAGCTCTGAACATCACTTTGGTCATTTGATGCATTTTAACATGTTGGTCAAATTTTATTTGTTTAGCTCATATTCGCAAATCACACATCAATTTGTCTCATTGGGCTTTAACAAGCTGTGACATCCTCTGCCCTTATAATGTCATAATGTCAGTATGATCTATTTTTTTTCTGAGCTTTCAACCACATCTCACAGTCTTCATCAGTCAATGATCAGTATTTACTTCGTTTATTTGTTTTAATGTGTTAACGAGCGTTACATTTAATTAAAATCCGTAATGATTGAGGTGTTGAGATGCAGAAAAGTTCTTAATTTGACTTAAGATGATTCTATTAAATAATAAAAAACATGTTCAGCATCCAGCACAATATGATTCAGATGATATAAAATAGTCAAATGCATTTTTCACGACTGCTTTGTCTTTCATCACGTCAACAATTTAAATGTTAAAGTTTTAAATTATAATTTTAGATTGTTACAACTACTGTGTCGATTGATTCCTATTTACTCACAAATGAATGTTGTAAAACTACAGAATTGTGATAATAATGCAGCATTATTGTGATAAAACACACTGAAAAGCCAGAAAAGGGCTCAGAAGAAAGGACAGAGGAGCCACTGAATGAGTTTTGTGGTGAAGCTGTTTTCTTAACAACAATAAAACAAACCTAAATTCCTCCATAAACATCTCATAAAGAAACACAAAGGCAAAGTGAATGAAAAGTCGATAACAAGAGAAGACGTAAAAATAACGGCCGAGAAAAGGTGTTTCAGACCAGACGTCATTCAGCAGAGACGGTGACACGACTTAAACAGAAGCACTGATCAGCTTTGAGGGACGTGGCATCGTCTAATTCAGAACGGTGGCGAGCCATCATAATAATAAGGAATAGGATCTGTCATGGTGTCTAGCTGGTGTTTTTATTAGACCGATGGGAGGTCTCTCTCGCTCTCCTCTCTGTGTTGTAGTAATGAAAGTTACAGCACGTTCTCGCCCAGCCAAAGGTTGGCTCTGCCTAATGAAAACAGATGAAGCAGAGATAAAGTGTTTGCTGACATTAAGGGACTCATTTATCACCGTTAGCCCCCGAGCTATAGAACACCTTGGTCTGGAGCTCTCCTTTAACAGGCCCGGCCTCACAGCACCCTGGTGGCACGCTGCAGCCTTCCAGCCACATCAACGCCTCCATCTTTACCTCTCTTTCTATTCCACTCCTCTGCTCTTTGCATTGTTCTCACAGGAAATGTTTCTGTTTACACACACGTCGTCTCATTCACAGGGTTTATGTGGGTTGGACTTGGGGGGGCGGGGGGGTTTAGCAGCAAAAGAAAATAATGGAATTTCAAAGGAGCCTTATCAAATGTAAAGGATTTGGCAGAACTTGCAGGACCTCCATCACGGCGCCCTCCATGTTGACCCATGTGGGTTCACCAGCCATCCAAAGCCCAATCTCTCCTGTTGAGGGGCCGTGTGTGTTTTCATCTCGCTGCTCATCTCGCCTGTGTATTAATGAATCTTTTCGGCTGTGTTTAAAGCTGCTTAATTAAGTTCAAAGCAGCGCTCGGGGCACAGCGCGCCTGCTCAGCTGACCTCCCTACGAGTGGAAGTGTTGATTAGGAAGTGAGGAGACATGCAGGCACTGCAGGGGACGGCTATTGATTGAAAGGATAGAAAAGCTCATTTGGATTTTGTGATTGGAATATCACACTGTACACGGGGCTGTTTTTCTTCGTTAGCCGAACAGAACAATAACAACTCGGCCGCTGCGCCGACGGTTTGGTGATATTGTCGACTAAGTGAGGAATTTCTGTGATAAGACCAAACGCCGGAGTTTTCCCTCATCCCAATAATAGCCCTTCACCCTGGCCTGAGCTGTCTGCACAATGTCGACCTTTCGACACCACCTCACGAAAGTTGGCCGCTGTCGATCGATAGCGTGTTAGCTTTTTGTTTGTAGGTTCAGGCTGCCTTGGCTTTATTACAGCTGCTGAGAGTCATGGGGGAGTCGTGCACGGCTTTGTGAGAGAGGAGCTCCCTCTTGTTTGCCAAAAGTGTAATCCCGCCGTGACCCGCCGTGACCCTGCCCTGAGAGGAAAGCTGCTTAGACAGAAGTGCGTGTCTGTGGGAGCTCCCAGCTGCCTGGCCTCTCTCTGTCCGTCTCTCTTTTTCTCTCTATTTCACTCACTACATCTACCTCACTCTTGTTTTTTTCACTGTGTAGCTCCATATACATCTTTCCATCACACAGACTCTCACCCTCACTCACTGCTCCTCTTTTATCATCTGCTGTTTACCTCCTCATTCTTCTCTGCCTTGTCATTTTTCCCTGCACACACTTCACTCAGCGTCAGTTCTTCCAAGACTCCTCCTCCTCCTCCTCACCGCCCCTGCACCTTCGAGGTTTTTAGCCTGTGATGGAGCTGAGCCTCAGTTAAGTGGAGACAGATCTCCTATTTATTTTCTCCAACAGAGATAATAAACACACAGTCCTGCTATAGACCGCCTTCGGTACTGGCTGCGGAGCAGAACCACTGGTGCACAGGAAGGAGAGAAGAGAAGGAAGAAAATCACCTCAAATCAATTTGGCATGGGATGAGGCCTGGGCTAACAGTGTGCAGAATAAGAGTCCGCTGAGGCTGCTGGCTGATTTGTAAATCTTTTCCTCTTCGGAAAACAAAAAGGTACCAAAGTGGATCTGTAACTATGACATCCTGTTTATTGAGTCCGCAAAAGTTGTAGAAGTCAGCAGAGGCAAAGCACAAGGCCGAAACACAGACTTCACAACTGAGGTACGCCTCGGAGAGCAGCAGTTCTACAGGCCCGTGTGGCGTGTCAGTCGCCACTCGCAGTTGGGTTGGACACGCATCGCGGGACATGTATTTACATGCATGTTTGGTGCCCAGCCCGGGGGCATAGCATCACTGCCTGCCCGCTCCCCCACTGCGCCACTTCCCCGTTCTCTAGGGTGAGACATCACTCGGCAGGGGTCAGCAGAAATCTGATTCAGGAAGCACCGTGGGGGGTGTTTGGGGGAAGGGAGGTGGGGGGGATTACCCACAAGTCTCTGGGCCCGGCATATGCAGACTTAGGGCAGTCTGAATCAGCGGGGGGGGACAGATCATACCCCCCTGCTGGCTGCAAATATAAAGCGAGTGCTAGGCCACTCCAAACTGGATGACAAACACATTATGGAGGAGAGGACGAGGAGGGTAATGGTTCAGAGGAAGAGCGGCTGGACTTAAGGACGATGGTGTCTTTGAAATAGATCGGACACAAGCCAGCCAACTCCCTGTTGTAAGGCTCCTCTGTTACCATGGCTCTCAGTGACAGACATAGGTTACTTGGTTTCTATGGGTAACAGTCGGTGCTGCACTTTATTCACGTCTCCTGTGACACTGAACCTGAAGACATCGCCCAGCGTTTCTCAGCATTTCTCAGCGTTTCTCAGCGTTTCTCAGCGTCTCACCATTGAAATCTCTGGCATTCATTCTGACATGACAACACACAACAATGATTTCTATGTGTTTGGGATCTGCAGAGGGTTGAAGTGAGGAGATGTCGTTCATAGAATAGTCCAAGGTCAAGCCCAAACTAATCAGCCTCCTCATTCCCGTGGACGGAGTAATGAAGTAGAACAGTGACCCACAGCCGACCCTGGGAATCTGCAGCAGGGAAAACTGACCTAGAGACCAATTATTAAACAGAATTATTCAAACGGAGCAGCCATTTATTAATAAACATCTGAGTCACCCACAAAAAAAGTGGCTTCACGGCACTAAATGTGATAAAAGTTCCAAAGCAACTGCCCGACACCTTAAACCCTGCAGGATAATAAGCTCCTTTTACTCTGTATCCTAAAGATGATTTGTGCTGAGGGTTGATTACAACCTGGTTAGCTCACCTAATTATCTCGTGCACTTGAGCTTTTAATGATTTCCATGATTCAATTATGCCTAACTGAATTCCTGTCTTCAATCAATTAAAGCCATAGCTGCACACTCATCCATCTTCCAATCAGAGGCATCAGGAATCCCTCCATCCATTCTCATTTGTCAAGAGAGTGGGTCAAACAAATTAACAGAGATCGCATCCATCCATGTCTTTCTCATTTTTTTCTTCCAACGTCTTCTAACCTTTCCTGTTACTCTGGTTCCTCTCACGTGCGGCGAAGGTTTGTTTGGTTTATCTTTGTACAGCCTGTCCCCAACTAAATAAACGAGTGATTCGAATATGTTTTACTTTTATTATAAATAGGAACGATGCAGGTCTCCCACCACTCTGACCTTTCATCTGCACAAACAACTGCTGTGCTTGTGATCACGATGCGCACTGCTGAGACCTCGTCTAAATACACTATCGTCTTTTATCTGAAACCCTTTTGTCCTTCTCCTCTCGATGCCGGATGCTAAGGTGAGTGATGGGGGGGGGGGGCTCTCATCATCGCTCAAGACAACACACGCACTTAAAGACACCAACGCCCACTTATGTACACAAACACACACAGTTTGGCACCATCTGCTGGAACCTTTAGAGACGTGAGAGAGACATATTTGTAATAAAGTTGTAGCTGAGGATATTTGTAACAAAGTGAAGAATAAAAAATGACTCGCCCCCCGACTGAAACAGGAAAACTGCAAATTGCTCCAGTGAGATCCACACACACACACACACACACACAGCAGATTGGTTGTTTTTGACAGAAAACCAAAGGCATGTCTGACGGATGAAGGCAGCCTGTTCAGCCAGTTCACAGTCGAATTAGAGGAGGAAGCAGCAGCAGCACAGAAATGGTTGCCAAGGTGCCCAGATAGTCATTTAACCCTCATTGGTTGAAAGGGAAGCCGAGGGCAGCGCAGCCTTTTCACATGCTGCTCTTTCCATCCCTATTATCTCCTCTGTCTCATCCCCGCAAACCACCAATATGGTTTCCTTGAAAGGGCTTCGCATTCTTTTAAATGTAAATACCAGACTGTGCTCTTTCTGCACAGGATGGAGCTGGAGATTAGGTTTTAATGTTCCAACACCACCGTGGCTCTCTCTTCAGCAAAATCATTTAAAGGCAGCAGCAACCGCAGAGCACAGCGTCAGGGCAGTTGTGGTCACATTTTAACATTGGATTAGATCAAACACAGTGAGAAGAGCCACTAGGCTGCAGCGGCCTTGTCCGAGCGTCCCGCTGTGATGGACTCAAAATGGCGAAAACATGGCCGCACACTTCAATCCCATCTCTTTTGAGCGACGTTCATCGTGTTACGGGGAAGCTTCAGATGTCCTCATTCAGAGGACGGCCTCCTCAGCTATATCCTTTCTCAAAGCCCTTGTATTTTTTTTCCTTTTGGACGGCGGTGAGCGTGCATTCCCTGGCACAATTTTCAATAGCGCTCCCCCTGGAGTAGCAGGGGAATGGCTATCACAACAATTACACTGACAGCTCTTTTCTAAAGTGCACTTGATTTATTTGATTTAGCGAAGATTAATGGCCCTCCCTCGTAGCAGGCCCGGCTGAGCTGTGCAGTGAAACATGGGCCCTGCATCTCTGCACAAGCGCAGGTGGATGCTGCTGCAGATAATGGAATTGCATGAAATATATGCACACATCCAAACATATGTTTATAAATATATATACTCACAAATCATCCCTGAGCATGTATAATTTGACTAAAGCTGCAGCCTGTATTTTTGCTAGATTTTTCTCCCAGTTACTCCCAAAGTGACAGATTCAATTTTCCCAGTCGTACATCAGCTTTACAGATGATTACAGCCGACGTAAGAAAGTAGAGCACACACACTGTTAGTAAATCCGAGGATGCCGATGTTAAAATCTAATCTAATCAAGCTGAAGTGTCGTTTTGTGTTTATGCATGATGTATAAGAAAATATAACTTTAGATCTTATTCCTAATGTTTGAAAAGGCAGCCAAAATAAAAACTAATTTTCTGTTCACTCCAAAGAATACCACTGTGGACATTCTCTGGACATTTATCAAGTTTACCTGAACTTCAAAATTAAATCAAATACTTTTCATGATTATCTTCATTATTCTCATGGACCCATTTTGGAAAATCTATCAAAATCAAGAACCAAAAACATGAGGCTGGACATTTATGCAACATCAAAACAAGACCTCACTATTCTTCACTGTAGTTACTCATCCACTTGTGCTTTCTATTGGCAAGTTCTAGGTTGTTGTGTGTATTTTCTGAAGTAAAGTTATTTTAGATTCTAACTGATGAGAACTAAACGGCCTTTTATTGTGTCTGATTGTGTTATTGTTTTTGTGAATGTTTGTAAGTGCATGTCTGTATCTTGTTTTTGTCTTTTGTCTTCAGGGTTAATAAAGTTGTATTATTTATATATCTATACACTATTATGTGTGTTCCTCTGACAGGTTCATTTACCCAGGATGCATGAATATATAAGCAATAGCCGTTTGTTCATATACCTGATGATGTGGATCGAATATTCAGGAAAGATTATTATCAGTCTAAAGAGTTAAAATTCAGTCTGCTAATCATTTAGGGTTGTTCCTGTTTGGTTTTAAATCAGATCTCATGCTAGCATTGGCAGAATGATCATATAAAAGAGTTGCTTCAAAATAAAATGACAGCCCTTTGGTTCAAGTTCAAGTTTGTTTTACATTTGCACATCTGCTCAAATGATTTCTTTCTATGCTTGTCCACACTATATAATCAGTTCCATTTTTTTTTTTTTTTTTTTTTACATACTTATGTTACAACAACAGTTTGATGTTTTTTTACTGTCCCTCACACAGAGACACAAGAACTACACACAGACACACATGTTCCTAAGACCCGCTGCTAGAGGGAGACACCTGCCCCTCCGCTACGTGCCAGAAAGTCTTACGTCTGGCTGGCTGGCAGACAGTCACTAGGCCAGTGGTCCGGTACGGTCCAGTGAGGTTGGCACTGACGTCTGCCCATCTGCCCGAGTTGACACGTTTGCTCCCACACCACTTGTCCGGGAGGACGAAATGTGCTGTGGTCTCCTGGCAAAGTTCCCTGAAATGTCAACCTGGCGTGACAAACCCATGCCGGCCCCTTGGCCCTCACAGGCCTGGTAATGTGGGGCATCGCCCTGAATCAGACGAGGAGCCAGGAACATGCCACGGTAACAAAAACTGCTGATCGACTACCAGGGCGCCACCATCTTGCCCAGGGTGGATAGAGCTTGTACGGTCAGGTAGAGGATCACTGTTCTCATTACTGGCCATGAACCTAACAAAACTCATTAGTTGATAGAGGGCGGCTGGATAGGAAAGAGATATCACGAGCAGGAGATGCGTGTGGGAAACACTCTTGGATCCTCGGCTGAAGCAATCCCATCCCATTAAAAACTTATGAATGAGAGAAACTAACTTCCTCTCCTCTTACGAGCCAAAAACAATGGATGCGCGAGAGACATAACATGCGGAACATATTTTCTCTTGTGTGAGCAGATGGTCTTGGAGGTGCTGAGGGTCTGATGTTGGCTGACTCTGTCCTGCAGTCCCCTCAGGGCAGCAACTGTGAGTGGTCATTAACACAGGGAGCAGGCCATGCCAGGAGAGAGAGGGGACTAGCTGTAGTTAACAGCCACTATCCACTTAAATCCTGCTTCTCGGTGCTAAACAGGAACAGCTACAGCATTTCTACTGGTTGCCAAGGCTTCAGAGGCAACACATCGTGAAAGACCTTTAGAAAAAATACATTGTTTTGTGAGCACAAAGGAGCAGAATGGAGGAAGGTGTGGTTCTACTCCACTGCTCCTCATCACTCAATTTTTCTGAATCCGAGGTTATGGTGGGGGCTTCCTGGCAGTTATCCATATACTGCAAATCCTGGCATTTGTGTGTGCGCACGCACGTGTGTGCACAGTGGAGCTGTGGACAGGTATGACAAGCTGACCTCCACATGTTACCACAGAGAGTGTGTGGCCCAGTGTTACCTGTCATAACTCGGGCTGCCTGGAGCCCCAGAGCACCAGCTTGACCAGGCCACTGGGCAGCAAGAAATAATAGAGACTGGCAACAGGGCAATGAGGGGTCACACGGAGGGAGAGGGGAGGGGGACAGGGACATATGACGGGAGGACTGGTGGGAGGATGAAAGCAGGAGAGTGAGAAGAAGAGAGGAAAGAGAAATTGAAGAGAGCGGTGAAGATAATGATGTGGGAGCAAGTGGGTCAATCAAGGAGCAAAGAGAGGAAGATAAAAGAGAGCAAAGTGAGGAAGGTGGCTGCTGATCTCTCTGCATATTAAGTCTCTGAAGAGAGCTCAGAATTATGCATAAAGGCAGTGGAGGAAGAGAAGAGGAAATCTGGCTCGTGTTTCCCCTCAGCATCTGTCAGACAACCTCAAACCAGAGAAATGACGCCTCAGTTTTAACAGCACACACCGCCTCACAACATCTCCCCTTTGTTTTGAAGTCAAGTTTATCTCAGCCAGTATAATGCTGGAGCGTTCTCGAGGTGCAGCCGCTCGCCTGCAGAGATGGAACAGCTGAATTCACTTAGGCGGGCTTGGCCAGCAATTAAAGTGCCGGATTAAGAGTGATTGCATTTTGTGTCCTGAGGAGGCGCTGCCTGCCATCTTGAGAGGTCTCATTAACATGGCTGCCGTGGGCTGTGCCGAGCAGTGCCACAGGCAGTTAAAAAATAATGGAGACATTATCAACCTTAATGTCTTGTACCTGGAGTGGAGAAGATTTTATAATCACTATTGTGATGGGCCACAGGCTGCCAGTTGTGCAAAAGGGAAAGGTTGGATGAAGATAACCCTTTTTCTGACCAGACCCCTGTGTGTTTTTTTGATCAGCCACTACACGTGGGGAGTCTGAGCAGCTGGATTTCATTAATTGAGTGCTGGCAGCGCTCTGCTCTGGCGGCAGGGGTGAGTCACACTGGTGGGATTGGTCTCTCTCTCCCTGATATCATCTTCCAACCATAACTACAAATAATTATTCACTCAAATCCATTACTGGAGGTCAATCAAGTTCCCCAATCAGTTCTAAAGTCCAATTACTGGCGCCAAGGCTCTATTCGCACTTTCCTGCAGATGGAGGCCTGGCCCACAGGCTGCCCAGTAAATTACACATAGCAAACAGTGGTGTGTGCATGTGTGGGAGAGCGAGTCTCCTCAGGTGGGTAATAACACAGAGGTACATACTGGTCTCCTGGGGCGTCCTGACCGTACCATCGAGCAGACTTCACCAGGTTAAATAGAATTAACCCATGCCATGAGACGCACGTTGAATACCAGCCACGACTCATCACTCGACAGGCGAGAGAGCACACAGCATGCACACTGCAGCCCGGTATTAACATCCATCTCAGCAGTTGATATAATAAGACATGTCGCCATAAGGGTCTTCTTATAGAGAGGCTGCACAGTGACCCATCAGAGCAGCATAATGAGTGGGGTGTTACATCCAGCATCCACACACAGACACACACTCTTAGCTGCCGCTCTCCAACCCCATTAGTGTGTGGCTCCTTGTATCGTTTTGCAGCCGTCTTGAAAGTGAGCCTGGAGGAAATGCTTCTCACACACTCATCTGTCACTACAGAGAGACAGCAGTGCAGCCAGCCGAGGCGGAGCGGCTGTGTGGGCAACAAGGCAGGGTGTGTGTGTGTGTGTGTGTGTGTGTGTGTGTGTGTGTGTGTGTGTGTGTGTGTGTGTGTGTGTGTGGCAGGGGATGGATGGGTTTGTATGTACGTACAACATGTGTAAGAGGAGCAGGAGTCGTGTTCATGTATGTGAGTGTGTTGGTATGTGAGGAGCAGAGCAAACAGGGACGGGGGGGTGAGGCTTTGTGGATCAGCAGCCCATGACCGGTTGTCACACTGCAACACATGCAGTACACACAAAGCCCCCTCACCCGCCTGGTGGGAGGGCCCGTCTGACATTTCCCTCCGTGTCAGCCTTCCCTCGCGCTCTGATCTGACCAGAAAACAACCAAACTCCAACCCAGACAGAACGAGAAGCAGAGCCTGGACGTCTGCCTGTGCCCTGATACGTCTGTTTTGTTTACTGACTTTTATAGCAGCCCCATTGTTCAGCGCTCAGCGTTGACTTCTGAGGGTTTGAAGTGGGGGGGGGGGCTGAGTTTCTTGGGACGGCAATTACATCAGCGTGAGGGCACCGGTTTCTCTTTGTCCTGAGCCAGGAAAGCATTCTGACTGCTGCTGACACAAAGAAAGACTGTCAATGTAAGCTCCTCCATTAAACATGAAATAAACCTCATCAAAGAGCCAGTCTCTGTCCTCTGCTTACATTCGAGAGATCCAGCGAAATGCCAAACACATGTGGATGGGCTCTGTGTTTGGGCTAAAATGGCCGAACACGATCCAGCAGCATTTGAGTTAATCTTCCTTAGTGAAAACCGCATGGTGTTGTTTACACTGGAGACGACTGTGTGTATGTATATGCATGTGTGTATATGCATGTGTGTATATGCGTGTCTGTGTGTGTGTAGGGGGAGAGCGTCCAGAGCTGCAGAACTCACTGTTCCAGTCTACAAAGCCCGGGCAGTTACAGTGTGTATGCGTTTGTGTCAGCATGATGGAGGAGAAGGGTGTTACTCAGACCTAATGAATCCATCTGCATTCAAGGGGCATTCTTCCTCTTGTTCGCAGGCGGGAGTAAACGAGCAGCGACCTGGGAGCCCGTCCAGCGGTTGGGGAGCTCAGGCTCAGTTTTTCCAAAGCAGACAGAGTGAGGATAAACGTGGATTAGTATTAAATTCACATTCATTTTTTCCCCCTAGCTTGAAATATTGGCTCTTTTTAAGAGAGAGGGTTGAGGGTGAAAGCCGTACAGTCACACACTCAACCCTCCCGTACTGTAGACTCACTCCTTTGTGCTTTCCAGCGACGACTGAGAATTAGGCGAGCGGGGTTTGGCACCGAGGGCGAAGAGCACTACAGTACAGCCTGTGCTCCAGGAGTGAGGCAGCCACTGATGTCCTCACCTCCAAGTGACCTGGCACCCTGGGCAACCTCAATGAAGAATGGATGGAGGGCAGGAGGCGGGGCGGGGAGGTATGGAGGGGGAGACTGATTGGCACTGAGGGCCCAGTCATTAGGATAATGAAGCCAGGGCTGAGTGGAATTAGGGAGACCTCTAGTGGCTGAAGAAAGTAAAAGCTAAATGAAGAATGTGTATATTTCATAATGAGTTTTATTCCTTTACAACATCCAATCTAAATTTTTCTAACTCTATATTCTACACTTCATAAAATGGCTCAAAATAGTCTGCAGATGCTGATGATATATATTAAGACATTAAATTGTTTAGTTGAAAGTATTTTTTCAGATATTGTACCCGGCCGCTTCACTTCATTTTAATCGAGCAGAAACTTGTGAAGTTTTCCGAGAACTTTTCTTTTCAGCGTGTGTATGAATTAAACTGTGGGATTAAAGCGGCGAGTCAAACAGAAACCGCTCCTTCTCATCATGTGAAGCATTTTTCATAATCTTCACTTCTTAAATGTTGGCTCACAACACCCAAGGAAGAGCCCGTTAACTTTTAAGATTTTAAACACAATTTTTTCTGTGATCTCTCAGAATTTTCTTTGATGAAAAGGAGACCTATTCTAGTTTTTAATCTAAATTAAATATCTGCAAATCAAGCAAAGCAAACTTCAGAAGACCACTTAGGTTGTAGAAATCTCTTAGAAAAGTAAAACATCGAAACAGACGTATTGATCCTCACATTAATGACTTGTTACTTTGAATATGTGTGGAAAATACCTGTTAGATGATACAAGCCAATGCTACAGACACCAAGGTCTATCACTTTAGCCTGAATAAAGCAGCCATAAAACTAATAAAGGAGCCGAATGGGTATGGGTATGTGACTTCTCTTTTATTCTCTGGTGGAGTTGAGCAGTGCTTTATGAAGGAAATTCTGAAAAATGAAAGTGTGTCCTGCCTGAATTAGAAGTAAGTGAGGAGCAGATTCATTCAGGGGAAACAAAGCACCGACACTTCTGCTCCAGAGCACAGACAACGTGTTTACACCTCGGACAAATCGCAGGACCATAAAATACTAATATTATTCAGTCCCTTCTTTTTCATATCAAGAAAAAACATGAGAAAGAAATCTGAGCTTGGATACAATCTTATTCACTTATGTAAGATTCACATCACTCTTTAATATATAATTCCACTCCACTACTCCAAACATAGTGAATAAGAAAACATCTTGTTCATTATTAGAACCGTTTCCACAACAAGAGACAGATGTGATTGTACAGATCCCAGTGTTCTGAACCTTGTGCTCTCATCAAAACAATAAGCAATCTGTGGGCAAGTGTGTCAATAACTGATCACAGATCATTCCCTCATGACAGTATTTATCACGGCACAGCTTCTCCCTCGGAAGACACTGTTCTTACAAGTGATCAGTATTGTGTATTGTTTTCCAAGTGTAAAAACGTGGCCTCTGCAATCCTCCTCATGTTCCTACTTATTTAGTTCTTTATTCAACATCTTCTTGAAGGTTGTAGTGTTCTTGTCCAAGCAGACTTTAAATTGTCTCTCACATATGCAATTTTTAATGTTTCTCTCCGATCTCCAAATGTCTTGAAGCTGAAGGTGAGGCAGGAAAAGTGTCTGTTCAGCCCGGCCTCTGCTGATTTGGATTAAGGTGAGTCGGTGGAACGGGTGACTTCTGCCTCAGGTATTTTAAATTTAAAATTAAGAGTAGAAAGAGCAAGGCTGCTTCTTTTTGTGCAAACCATAGGGTCAAGTTCACATATTCTTATTCAGTCCTGGTGGGTTTTTTTGGCACTGTGTGACCCTGGTGAACCATGACGTCCATCCAGTCCCAGTGTTAACTATGAAGATGATGAGGAGAAGGCTTTCAGGAGCAGGTCAGCAGCCAGGCCTGGAGAGATGGCTCCTTTGGTGACCCTCTCCTCAAGGTGGGGCAGAGCCTCCCCGACACTGGGGTGATTTCGGAAATGGCAGAGGACGCTCTCCTGGATCAGACTCCACATCCAAACCTTCTGCTGGGCCCTCCTTCGGCCCTGCAGCTCACCGCTGGCTAACATGGCGTCCCTGTAAGACTCTATCTTGGCCCACAGCTCCGGGATGCCCTCACCGGTGTAAGAGGAGGCGCGCACCACCTGAGGAGGGGGTTGGGGGAGGAAGGGTGTTGGATGCATTAAATCGTCTCCTTTTCCAACAACCAGGCTGTAACTCTGACGCTTACACTGCTCAGCCTGAGGACGTCACCAAAGAAACAGCAACCCACCTTTCTATCTTATTTTCAACAATATGTTGCATATAAACACAACTAACACAAGAAATACTATGCAAAACAGTTGTTAGTGTTTTTGTTAAAAAAATAATATTTTTTGTCAAAAGTGTAAATTTGTTTATAAAAGTGCTGTTAAAATGTATTAAAGTTTAACAATAAAAGTTATTACACAGAAGTGTGTTTCCTCAGACTCAACAGGAACACACAAAAAGTCACAGCAATCATAGAAGGACCCACTTCTGTAAAAATGACCCTTGTATTAACTAATCACACACTAGAGAATATAAACAAATGAGCCTGGAGGAGGGAGAGCCACACTTTAGTGTTAATGTCAAACAAAACTCACAGATTCTCTACAATCTTCAGACTGGTTAAGTGTAATGAAATTACATGAATCATCAGGAGATAATTTGACATTAACTGGCAATTTGAAAAGTCAGAAGTGACAGGCTGGTAAATATCAGAGGTCTGGGATCAAAAGCCAATTATGAATCTTCTACTTACATCATCAAGTTAATCATTTTACAAGAACTGGATCTGAGACTGATGGAAGAGCAGAAGATTAACAAAATTCTGTGTTCACCATTTATCTTCTGTACTGGGTTGAATCAAAAAATAAACCTACTATTATCTAGTCATGCCCATAGTTTTGGTTGTATTTGTTGTGGATTGAAAATATGCGTCATGAGATTTCTGTTGAAGTGAAGGGAATTTTCTTTGTGGTGCATCAGAATTTTTTTTTTTTTTCAGAAGCAATGTTCCCGTTTTCTAAATTCTCCATAGACCTTGTTTTCTGTCAAATATATAGTCCCAATAAAACTGCTGACATAGATAGATATTCTTATAGAATAGATGTTTTATGTAATCTGGACAAAGTACCTGGTACTACACATTGGGGGACTTCCAAGACGGAGATCGAGCTCTAAAAGCATTGACTCCGACACTTTGCTAGAGCCTTGCTGTTTTTCTAAACACTTTGTAAACTCCCTACAGACTCTGTTCAAAACCAGTAGTCTCTACAGTAAAACCAAAATAAGAAGCAAGTCACAGCAACAAGTTAATTAATACAAGACTTCACAAAGCCAGAGCTACAAGTTTGTTTTAGTTAGAGAAGATGACACGAATAAAAAAAGAGATTAAAGAAGAGCAAACATTGTTGAGGATTATGACAAAGTCTTCAGATCTGATTTGAATCAAGACAAAATTGAGTCTTAGCTCCTTCTGAGTCACAGAAAACATTTCACAACTGCTCACACGTTGCATCATTTTCTGTGACTGGTAAACTTTTGACCTGTGAATTAGTCACTGCTACTTTAAAACAAGGTTAACTTGATGGTGCGATGGAACTGGAGGTTTTTTCCTCAGTTTTCAGACACTTTATAAATCTAATAATAAGTGTATCAAATGAGACCATGTTCAGCAAGTTATTATTAATATGAAATTTTAGTTGCAGTCCTAATCATTAGTAGTTTTTTAAGATATTATCCAACACGTTTTCATGCAGAGTGACATCGACAGCAAAAGACAAACTGTTTAAGATGCAAAGACAAAGAGACTAAATCAAGGGGTAGGAAGGAAAGAGTAAATAGCGACAGAGGTGGAGAGAGCAGCATTTCAGCTTTTATATGAGTGTGCAGGTTTAAAATGAGCAAAAGTCATGACACAGCAGCTGAGCATTCAGAGCACAGGGAGTCAGGGGTGGGTGTGAGGAAAGGTGGGGGTAAGGAACGAACAGAACGAACAGAACGAACAGCTTGCTCAGGGGGCAGATGCTGCATCGGGCTGGGAAAACAATGGGACGCGGCCGGGCTGGTGGGTGAGCAGGTGAGCTGGGACATGCAGGGAGGAGGGAGACACTGCAGCACTGAAGCCATGATGCTATGACATCATCACCATCAACACCCCCCCCCGCTTCTCTCGGGTCAGCTGACCTCTCAGTGGGACGGCTTGTTGGGTTCACACGGCAGCTGTGGCTGCACAGTGGGTTCAGTGTTGAACACTTGCCAGTTATCTTTTTTTTTTAGGCCTCATCATTCTGTTGTTGGCTCCCTCCCTCACTACACTGTCAGTTAACACACACCATTCTCTTACACACACAGACACACACACACAGACACACACACACACACACACACACACACACACACACACACACACACACACACACACACACACACACACACACACACACACACACACACACACACACACACACACACACACACACACACCATTCTCTTACACACACACCTTTGGATTCCAGGATCTGGACTGTCTCCTGAGCAGCTTGAGAGCGCTGGTGTATTCTGTCTGGATCCTCCTCGCCGGCACCACCAGGTCTCCGTCCGACTTTGTCACCACAACCAAGTCGGCCCTCTCGATGATGCCCCTCTTGATGCCCTGGAAAGAGATTCTGACATCAGCGAGGGAAGTAATCAACAGTCAGCATATGTACATATGTACAAAGCACCAGGTGTTTTTCTTCTATTCACAACAACAGGAAAATATTCGGAGTGTTCAGATAAGGTGTGGCAACTGGGTAGAACACCCAAGAGGCAGGACGTATAAATTCTGCAGAAATCATGTGTTTCTGTTTACACGTAATGTCTGGAGCCTCTGACTCTGGTTTGCATTCTCACATAGAGCCCCTCTTATTTTCAGGAGATTATCCGGAGTTCAGTGCATGTCTGAAAGCAGCTTTAATAAATAATAAATCTGATGTCCGGGTACCTCAACCACTGAGGGATCTCTGCACAGAGTGATGGATGGAGTTCTGTTTGTTTGTTTGTGTTATTGCTGCAACATTAGCACAAGAAGCCAATAAGATGTCGTCGTGTTTCTCTCTGTTCAACCCTCACTGATGTTTCCACTTGTTGTGGTTTCCGAGTGAAGACTAGAGGAGATGGCAATATTTCACTGACACGTCACCTCAATGCAACTGAATGTCTGTGTCACATAATTTCAATCTTGTGCAGGATGTGTGAAATATCCTACTTAACATCTGCATAACATTATTTTTGGTTTCATGTAAGATATAATTACACTAATTGAAACTAATGCCACTTGAGGAGCTTAATGAACATAATCACCATAATATTAATCCTAATGGCTGAGGCTAATTGAGCAATTAATTGAACTAATTAATACATTGATTAGCATATAGTTGTTGTCAACATATTTATCTTTACATTAAACATGGGAACAGTGACCAGTTTCTTCTTAATAACTTCAATTTAAAAATGTATTTATGCAGCGAGGTGATTAAAAATGTAGATTAGATCATCTGTGACCTTAAATATTCACACAATTATTCTTTTACTTGTAATTAATCATATTTATCATGAATTTCCGTGGTATAAAAAACAAAAAGACTGAAACATAAATGTATGTGTGTATAATCTACTTCTCTAATGTTATAGTCACGTGATCAATGCTCAAACATACAGCAGATATGTGCATTAAATGACAAATAATAGGACGGAATAACCTTTAACAAAACTGTGACGAGTGATGTCGCTGCTAAAACTTCAAAAACATTGAACTTTATTCAGCCCAAACCACAGAAAACTTATTTTGCTTCATGATCTGAAACAGACGATGAACTCGCAGCTGTGGATGTTGTTCACTGACCTGGAGTTCGTCGCCCCCTGCTGGTGGAATCAGCAGCACAAACATGTCAACCATGTCGGCCACCGCAAACTCCGACTGACCCACACCTGGAAACACAGACAGGACATTTTAACTGTCGGAGCAGATCAGCATCACGACAAAATAGACAGAAAATCACACAAGAGAGTGGATCAATGACTGCACAACAATGTGGGGCAGCAACACCAGCCAGGGTATCGATTCAAAACTCAGGTCGGTTTCCACGTGTGTGAACAAGAGAAACGTCAAACTAGTTCAATAAGTTTACTTCTTGTTAGAACTTGTTCAGAAATGCTTTTGAATAATCATGAGCTTTTACAGACTTCACAGTGAATAAATTCTTGCCTCTGGGGACACAACAAAGGTGTCTGATGATGAGGAGCCGGTGTCAGACCTCAACACTTAGTAACGACCAAACTGTCTCTGTGGCACCAAGATTGAACAAACTGAGAAGTGAGAGCTGCAGCAAATCCCACACTTACATTAAATACTTCACTTCACTCATGTGTGCTGATTTTAAAACGGTTTCCCACTTTACTCTGCAACAGATTGAAGGCAGGAGAGAAAACTTGACACACTGAATGTGGTTGGATCATGTTGACACTGGAACTGAACCTTTTAGGTCAGACCTGACTTTAACATGCGCCTCTGTGGTTTCAAACACAAGGGGACGGGTCTAAGTGCATTGAGATCCAGCAGAGTAAACACAAATGCATCCTGGGCCACAGTGGTAGAGCACCTACTCCACTGACATCCTGTGTCACTCTGCCCAGTTGCCATTCTCATTTGATAAAGCTGAAAATACACGTTTAATATATTGGGCAGGAGGATCAACAAAAACATAAATTTGGTAAAAATAGGTCATCATTAAAATAGGTACATGATTTTGACTGGAAGAATCAGATACAAGGTTGTCATTAGTTACGTAATCTTTATTAAACATGTTTTTTTTTAACATTTAATTTTCAGCTTTACTTGACTTTGAGACGTAAAACCCAGTGTCTTACCTACAGTCTCTACCAGGACGATGTCATATCCTGCTCCCTCACAGAGAACGATGGCCTCATTGGTTGTTCTGGTGACTCCACCCAGTGTTCCAGAGGTCGGTGACGGTCTGATGAAGGCGTTCATGTCTCTGGACAGTTCAGTCATACGAGTCTTATCACCCATCAGAGACCCTGCAACAAGAGGCACTGATTCAGTTTGTAGCATAAATATTAAGAATGATGCAGTTTAACGTGAGCATGTGGCGTCCCAGAATAATTCATACAAACATAAACAACAAAGTCAACAGCAAAATTATTGAAATATAAATAAACCATTATCCCAACAACTGTTGGGTCAACTTCTGTATCATATGTTCCTGATGTGTGTCTCAGATGATACCTCCTGTTGTGCAGGAGGACGGGTCCACAGCCAGCACTGACACTTTACGTCCACGTTCTGTCAACATCTTCCCCACAACCTCGATGAAGGAAGACTTCCCTGCTCCAGGAGGACCCGACAGACCTGAGACATCGGTACAGAGAAACATGGAGCAGAGGCCTGTGGTCAAAACTAGTTTAACTAAAACTGAAAAGACAATGTTTTGTTTTCCAAAACATATGACTAACATGTGTTACGTGGCTGTTCAGAAAGGCTTGGTTGACGAACTTAATAAGCACTAAACTTGAGACACTTTCAAGTAAATGTTTCATCAAAATCCCTGATATCCAGCAATCGCTCAACAAAAAGAGAAAAAGTGAAAAGTGTGCAGATGTGTCCCTCAATGGCAGAATGTTTTATTTAGATACATTTTGTTGTGGACTAATAACTATCTAGACAAGACGTCTGTATGTCAGTCCACTGACCAGCGTCTCATCAAAATGAAAAACTGTCTCTTAGAAAACATAACCACACACACACCTACTCTGAAGGCCACCGGCTTCCCTCCATTTCGAACCTCCTGCTCCGTCCTGTAGGCCAGCACCCTCTGCAGCAGCACCTGAGCCAGCTCTTTCTTCCTGGGATGCTTCGTCTCCACCAGAGTGATGGACTCGGCCAGAGACGCCCGCTGTCCTCCGATCAGTCCTTCATATAGTTTAGTCAGCAGTCTCTGCTCGGGGCCGCTCAGGTCCTGTACGTGCTGGCTGAGGACTGTGCTCACACGCCGGCGGTGCTGGCAGCCGTGAACTGAGACGGGGCTTTGGTGGGAGGCTGCGAGGACCCTTCGGTGGAGGCAGCGCGTCCTGGTGGAGGAGGACAAGATGTGGCGAAGGAGGGGGAGGCCAGACCGCTCCATTTTGTGGAACTTGTGGGGCTTCTAGGAAGAGAAACAGAGAGAGAGCTTCGATCATACTGACTATTATAATCATTTTATTTTTTATTTAGTTCCAATACTATCTGATGCTGTGTGTTGGTTTGCCTTTAATTCTAACTTGTGCAGCAGCTTGTCACTGTTTGAAAATGTGCTACATAAAGTTTTTCATTATTATTTTTAAGACAAGCTTCAATATCATGAGTTCAAATGATCGAGAAACTGTGAAGACAGGAAGTGAAACCTGATCATTAGTTTATTAAAACTCTTAAAGCACCTTGCTAACCTAAAGTTAGAGTCTGTTTCCACACGAACACAAACATTTTCCACTGAGCGTCAGTCTGACGATACGTGGACGCAACATGGACTCATAGTGAAAACATGAATACAGTCATAGTGAAAACTTAAATGTTGTCAAAGAGATAAACAACAAACAAATGACACAAAACCTGAATTCACGCTGACCTCGTATCAGCTGCTCCACTGCAGCGGGTGTCCCATTCATTCTCAACTCTTCCGGTTCCGCTGACGTACAACACCGCCCCCGACAAACAGTTCCGCTCCGTTTTATTTAAAAATGTATTTTAAGGATTTAAACCAAGAATAAATGTGTGAAATAAAATGGTGACAGGTGAAGGTGTTAAAGTGATTTTATCAAAAGTGTTGAGTGAATGAAATGAGAATCTGAAGGGGACAGTTGACAGGTTGAACCGGCAGAGGGCAGCAGAGGTTCATTTTCACAACCCACCTGAAAACAGTCAAACTTTAAAAAGTGGATTTAATAAAAACTTCTCATTCTCCTTCAGTGTTTATATAACTTGATTGATTATAGAACTACCTCTGCTACACTTTATAAAACTTTATGGGGAAACATTTGATATTCCTGCACATTTTTAATTCCTCTGTATATATTGAAATCCTATGCAAATGTTTAATTCCTCTGTATGTATTGAAATCCTATGCAAATGTTTAATTTCTCTGTAAAAGTTTAAATTTTGCTTCAATTGTTTAATTTAATTTAATTTCCTTAATTCCTCTGTTCACATTTAAATTGACATTCATCTCAGGCCAATTTCTACGTATGGTTACTGTGTTATAAGTTAACTCTAATGTGTAAGTCAAGTCTAATGTATGTTCAATGTATGTTACTGCCACTGGATGTTTTAATTTCCTTCAGGATGAATAAAGAATCTTTCTATCTGTCTATCTATCTATCTATCTATCTATCCATCTATCTATCTATCTGTCTATCTATCTTCATATCCCAGTGTCTTAAGATTCTGTGATCATCGAATAAACAAAAACTAAAAGAACTAAGACTCAGGATAATCTGAAAGGTTTTAGTTATTAAGAATATAAATTCTTAGACCTTAGACTAACACTGGACAGGTTATAAAACAGTGGGCGAACCTGTATAACAGCAGTGGAGTTTAAATAAATAGACAAATACAGGAATCCAATAATTTGCATAGAAGCTTCAACTTTCACAATGTGTTTTATATATAAAAAAAATATTTGGACTGTTCTGTAAAAGAAATATGTGTCAGTCTTAAAAAGTATATTTATTAATTTACTTGTAGCCCAGTTTTTTTTTTATCACCTTAGAAGTGTGTTTCAAAGTCTAGACAACTGGAATAATATATTTCAGTGTGATTAAACAATAGTAATATCTTTATTTATTTTCTGAATCTGGTGATTGTTAACAGGTTAGATAATCCCACACCCTGGATTAATTTAGTGGTACAGCACAGGCCTGAGACTTGCAAAGCACAAAGACACTCAGACATTCACAGTCTCCACCTGACGTGTTCATCTGTGGAATTTGGGAGAAACATGCAAACTCTTGGGAGGCAGCGGTGCTAACCACCATGCAACCATACCACCCACATGTACAGTCGACTGAAACTCCAACAGGCAGAAACACACACACCACACTTTCAGTCAGTGATTCCTAGGGAAGCTTCCTGGAGGATTCAGTTCTGTCACAATGTGTTCCATAAAACTAATGGAAATCTACTGGAAATGCAATCATGCTTAACAAGAGTGCAGTTGGTTTTTAGATGCACTTGTAATTGTTGTACCTCCCTGACTGAAGGTCTTCTCTGATGCACACACACACACACACGCCCTGACACAGTGTTCATACAAGAGACACGCAAGTTGCAAATAATGAAACAAATTTATTGATTCTTCCAGTAGAGACTTGATATTCATGGAATAAAACTGCTTTTCTGGGAGCGTTACTGAGCAAAAACATAAAGAGGAAAAACAAAACAAATCAGAAACAAAAGTGCACACAAAAAAATAACAGAAGACTTGTTCAAAAATACAAAAAGAATGTTAAGAGTATAACAGTTGAATTGCAAAGAGGATTTGCTGAAAGCACAAAAGAATTGAATGGCAAAATCTGCATTTTATAAAAAAAAATCATATTGGCATACCGATAACCCTCAAGTCAACAATTAAAATTTGAATGCTCAACATTTTCCCATAACAGTCATTAAACAAGTTCTGCTCAGTCAATGTAATAAGAGAATGAAGCACAGTCACTGAAATATTTATGTCCTCAATGTGACTCCATTTTTGACACATCGTGAATTTGCTGCAGAGCGGACAGCAAAGGACAAACTAACCTCTGCCCCATGTGATGTTCAGCTACCAGTCTTAAAAGTGTAACACTACACTAACCAAACTATGCTTTGCAAAACCAGACTGCACAGCACATATTCTAATAGTGAATATATCTAAACACTATTCTTTTTTTTCCTTAGAATTCATTTGAAACACGAGTATAACACAAGATGAGCAACATTTAAACATGAGTCATTTAGGTCTGAAATGCCCTTTTAGTGCCATGCCCCACACTAAACCCCACCCTGAACTCTCAAACTCCCTTTAAATCTGCCCTCCTACTATTTTTCATGGTTGGTGAAATGGGATTTCATTTACTTTACATAAGAAGACTTTGAGGAAACAGCATTCTTGTGTCTGGAGATGACTTAAATTTTTCTGTCATTCCACTCGTCCTCCAAGTCCCTGCAAACTCTGTACACGTTGTAAGTACATTTCCCGTCAACCTCGTTACAGTCAGACAGAAAACAGCAGCCAACTGCAAATTCGGTGACCTGGAATGTCCCATAATTATTTTAACTACACACGTGTATCTGGATTTTCTTTTTCAAGGGAATATTTAGATGCAAACTAGTTATGAGTCAGAATAATAGAACATTTAAAAAGAGACGTGTGGGGGCAAGATCGGGGAGGATTCCTGCGTCATGATGAGTGTGATGGTCTAATTATTACAGTTGGTCACAAAGATCAAGTATCTTCCAGTTGCATCACGCTCACTTTACTCACCCCTCTCCCAGTCTGTAAATGTGCCCAATTCAGACGTCCTTCAAGTAGAGAACAAACCCAAACCCATTTAACAACCCGTCCAACCCGACAGGTCCCAGATCAGCCTGTGTTTTAGTCTAAACCTCTATCACATGTTGACTGAAAAACAAACTAGTCTGGGACCAGCTAGCCCCTTTTCTTGCTACTTAGACTAAAATGCTGGGGTGTGGACAGCCACAGGTGAGGACATCGGAGCCTAGGAGACGGAGGATATAGCGTTGTGGGGGGAGCCCATCTGGGTTAGAACCTTATCCAACCACTGCAGGGGACCGTGCAGGTGAATCTCAATCCAGCAGGGTGTGCTGGTCACATCCTGGCGGTGATACTCTGCTCCCCAGCCCTGGAACACATGGAAACACACGGTTTAGTTTGAGGGTGGGGACACAACTCATCCTCATGTTTTAAATAAATTCACATTTCACATTATTCAGACTTTCAAGTGGGAATGTGGGGATTTCCTAAAAAAAAATAAAGGATCAGATCATTTTAAACTTATTTCCCTCTTGTGCTGGTGACACACAATCTTCCTCTTGACATGTGTCCAAACATCCAAGTTTAGTTTTTATAATAAACTGCTCACTACACTTCACTGTTAAAAACATTCACAAGAAAGAAATAAGGAGTGAACACACATATGTTGCTGATTTTATTTTACAGCAGAAGATTAATGCTCATTGTTTGCACCATGAATGTTACTTATTATAATAATACTTTGTTATTATTACGTTAAGTTATTTTTTTGTTTGTCCATAAAAACTATACATTTCAACTGATAATTAGTACGATACATTTAGTTGAATATTAAAATGTTTGCTCTCTTTCCTTGTCTGACCGGCTTACCTTCACGAAGCTCATGCGGATGGTACACATCTTTGTGAGCTCATAAACAGCCTCGAAGCCGTGGTTGACGGACTGGGCCAGCAGCTCTGCAAACTCCTGGTTATTGAAAATCTTCAGGCTGCAGCCGCTGGGAATCTTACACACAGTCGTGGGATGGAAGCCGTGGTGGAAGTTACAGTTACGACTCTGGACGAAGATACTGCTGTCACTCAGACATTCTGCGTACACCTCCCCACCAACGTAATATAGATGGACACCTGAGAGGAAGCAGGAGAGGATAACGTGTTGGTGTTGCTGTCATCGGCAAATTCAATGTATCCTAATCACCATTGTGGTCATTCTAGAAATCAATACACTAAGATGTTCACTCAATTGGTTGTTATTGTTCAGGTCACGTCTAGATCCACATCCCTATTGACACAATTAATTGATTTAGTCTTGTCGGAAATGTCTCGTCATTGATGGGGTTTGCGTGCTGCACCTTTTCCGATATGCCGCCGGGTGTTCTCAATGGTAGAGTTGCGGTTGACGTTGGAGAGCAAGCCGAGACAGAATCGGTTGCAGTTGTTGGAGGGATCTGTGAAGCCGTCGACAAGCACACTGGTGGAGGAAGCCTGGAACGCCTCTCCGACACGATTGTTGAGCTCGTAGTAAACAATAGAACACCAGTGCTTGGGCTCCTCATAGGCCACGGGCTGCACATCTGAGCAGGAAACACATTAACAGGTCAAAAGAATGAGCTGAGTACATTGTACATGCAGAGACACAAGCAGACACATTTAATGTGCTTTTAAGACTCCTCTTTGCAGACAAGCTGCCAGGATCCTCTGATCCCAGCAGAGGCTCGGCTGTAAATCTTACGCGTCGTTATTTCTTCCAAATTGTCCCCTGTAGCCCGTAACAATAATTTGAATAAACATATAGGACTCACTGGCTACACTTGTGTACATTTACGTGGCCAAAATCGATGCCGATGCATCCTAAAGCATGCAGACTGTCTGTGGCCTGCATGCCAGCTTTTATTGAGAGGGCGAACAGTCGATACAATGGGCCTGGCCATGCTCTCTGTGCCTGGTATCTCGGGGCGAGACAGTGCCAGCTGGCCTCACCCTCTCTGAGAGAGAAGGGGAATAAATCATGTTTATCTAAGCACATACTGTACTTCTTCCAAACTTCCTCTTTGGATTGGTACTGGCGAGCAGGTGTGTTTTGTCTATCCTCCTCCCAGCACTGGACTACGAGACCCACTCCTCTGTACAGGATGCAGCTTGTGGAAAAGAACTAAAAAACTCTGCGTACTCCCACTTCCAGCAAACATTTCAACAGCTCTTCCCGCTACTGTTGTCACCATGTGCTGAAACTCTCAGCCTCCAGTGCATTATAATAAAAACAAGTACACTTTGTAGGTCAGGTGTGGAAAACAAAGGTTCCGAAAAACATCCGGCTTCAAATCTACTTACACAATCAAACATTCTAGGTTTGTTATAACTGAGGTTTTATTTGCCTTTTGTCCATTGTTCTTTTTTATTTGGTTTTTAAGTGCTATAATATTGTGCTCGGTGACGCTGCTACCACACGGCCTGACACCGCCAGTATGATCAGACATATGAACAAGTCAACAATAAAGCCTGATTATGTAAATCAGAGGTTAATTAAGGTCTGGATCCAAACAAGAGTTTCCAAAATAATTACCAAAGTATAAAAAAAATTTAACACAAAATAGTTTTTTACAATTTCTGTTAAGATTGTGTTTATTTACCTCTCCAGGCTTAAATAAAACATTTAATTTGCACTGCAATCAATTTGTAGATTCACAGATATTGGAATGCAGAGAAACAAACAGAAAGTGGGAACCACGTAACTAAATTTAGGTCAAATCAAAGACTGTAATTAAAGATGACATGAAGGACATGACAGCTCCCCAGAAGTAAAGCCAAGGCGTCTTGATTTCCCCCTTGTGGCTAGTCGCATCCTCTATGTCCGATGATTACATTCGATAGTGATAGTTTTCCTATTTGCCTTTTGTTTGTCTGACCTGGAGATTAATTTAGAACCCGTCTACTCATGTGTTCCCCCAACAAATGTCTTTTTAGAAATGGCACCATTTAACCAGGACTCAGAAGTAAATGAAGGGGGTATATTCTTATTATAACCAATAGAAACTAGGGCCAATACTAAAAAACAACAGAATTTTCCTTCAAATCAAATGTCTGGATCCCATTACATGTGCATGGCATGGTCTATTACAACTTCATGAACGTAGTTCTCAGATGTGTCTGCCCAATGCCATAAAGGTAAAACCACAAAGTCGTGATAGCGGCAATTATTGCACCACATTTCAGATCTGGAAGTTGGATGTAATTAGTGACTCTTAATCGTTAACGAGTTTCAAGTCATTACCACCAGCAGAGGTGACATAAGCTCTGGTTTTATGGGTCTCATAAAACTGCTTCGTTTGCTGATTCTTTGAACTTCCCCTGGGTTCGCACCCGCAGACAAAGCCTCACTGTAAACTACACAGATCCCTTTCCGCACGCTGTTCAAGTTTTATCTGACAGAATGTGGCCCTAACAACCCCACTGAAGTTTTTCTTTCTTTTTTTGTATTTGGAGTTTGACCACTTTTTTTTTTTTTTAAAACAACCAGATTTCCCAGAAATGTTTGCACCTGCAGATCAAGGCAAGCAGGTGCAGACAGTTTTATGTTTGCAATGTGTGAACACAAGGATGGGTATGTGTGAGTGTGAAAGAGAGTCAGAGAGAGATAGCAACTCCCATGGTTACCTGGCCGGTTGTTACTCTCTACGGGCAAGGGTGGAGCCAAGAGGTTGGTGTCCATAGGCTGGGGACACTCCTGAGTCATCTGCTCCTCTGGAGGCATGTAGGCAGGAGGGGGAGTCTCTGCATCAAGAAGGGGGCAGAACAAAAGGAAATGAGCTTCTGTTGTGTTTTACTACAGAGGACAAGGAAGATGAGTGTATAATCTCCTGCTGTATCTAACCTGGCATCTGGAACGGACTGCCGGGGTCGGAGCTGGATGGTGAATGAGGGAAGGTGTTGCTGCTGCCACTTCCTGGTGAGTTTGGGTAGCTGTTTACCGGCGATTGCGGGAAAGTCATTGTGTTGGCCTGAGCAAAGGACTCTGGGAAGGTGGCATTCTGGGGCATGTGTGGCTCATTCTGCTGTAGAGGATTGCGGAAGCGAGGCAGCATCGTATGCTTGGCGT
Source organism: Paralichthys olivaceus (assembly GCF_024713975.1). Taxonomy (NCBI): domain Eukaryota; kingdom Metazoa; phylum Chordata; class Actinopteri; order Pleuronectiformes; family Paralichthyidae; genus Paralichthys; species Paralichthys olivaceus. Next base: position 7,639,873 of record NC_091100.1, read on the forward strand.
TGAACTCACTGTTCCTCGGCACCAACACAGGCGGCAGCACTGAGGAGGAAGGCAGACGTAAAAATATGAAATATGATTTCCAGTGAGTAGGAGGTTTAAATTTAGAAATCCGTTGAAGATGTATGGACTAATAAGTAAACAAAACACCCATGTGATACAGACGGCTTTTAAAGCTCTTGCTCTATGATATACAGTTTATATACTGAATCTAAATGTGTCAGTCGTCACGCTGTTTAAACCAGCTGTCTCTCTGACCACACAGGGTATGTCAGGTCACCGCAGGCAATGTTGTCAACTAACTGTTGATGCAGTAGTATTTATTACCCAATCATAACTCTGATGCATGTAGTTCCAATTATAAAGTAAACCATTTTTTAATTAAGTTTATATCAGATCAAACCGAACTAGAGTTGTAACTGAACATATGTTCAACTGTTCAATGGCTTTTATAAAAAAAAGACGACCCTCGTCTCTTATCCTTTATCTCATTTGAAGCCCTGTCTTTCCTGATTAAAGCAACACTATGATACTTTTACTGAGCAACAGTGCCCTCTGCAGTCACACGTGGGGACTAACTCTGTTGGGTTCTGTGTCCAAGCATCAAGTGGTTTTCATATATAGAGAAAACAAAGTCTGTCAATCCTTAGACTGACGCTCTGACTGTGAAGTCCCAATCACCTGATTGAAACACATCTCAGCAGTTTATATCACCCATGATCCTCAGCTTCCTGAACCAGAAGAGCTGCTGCAATAACAAATACAAAGAACTCTTCTTATTCACTTAATTTGGACATAAAAACTGTTTTAAATGACTTTCAAGTCTTTTCAACTGATTTACAGTTCAGCACTTCTCTTAAACTTGCTGGGCCTGATTCTGACAATTAAAATTGTCACAGGAGATCATACCCACTCACCAAAGTTACACAGAACAAGAACACACATTCAGGGTGAGAAGTGGGAATGGTTAGTTGTATAAAGACCACTTAGATATAATCCTTCTATATCAGTATATTACCATCTGTAGCTCTGCCTAAATTGATTATGAATCCGAGGAGTTGCTGATCCTTGGGAGATTTTAAAATCCTCTGCTATGTCGACCCACTGGATGAATAAACTCATCGTATCAGCAGTGTAGAAATGGTGCACAAACAGAGACATGCAAAACCTTTTACAAGCAAATTCATTAAGAATTTAGTTATTCCAATCCAAGATCATAAATACATTTCTGGGACATTTCATGACTCAACATTCTGAGCGCAGATGTCCCTGCATTTTTTTAAATGTCAGCTTCCGGCCTGTTGGACTGAGCCAGCAGTATTTGGCCCAGACTCTCAGGTTTCTTCTCAGAAAAGACATTGTGAGGCGAGGAATTCATCACTTAGGTTAAGTATCCTGGCTGATGTGAGGGCTATTCAGGTGCAGTACAAACCACAGAGATACACTCCACTTGTGTCTATAAATACCTGCGTAGATAAATAAAGCTGGTGCCGAAATTTTAGACGAGGCCTGCGCTTGCTGTCAGTGTTCCTGCAGGTAGACCATGTGTGCTGCAATGGACCGAGCATCAACGAAGCAGTTTATTGCAAAGGTTATATGTGGAGCAGGCGGACAGCTGTGGTGTTTGGTGAAGGGAGATTGACAGGATGTGTGTGTGTGTGTGTGTGTGCGTGTGTGTGTGTGTGTGTGTGTGTGTGTGTGTGTGTGTGTTGGCGGGTGGCATTAAGAAGGAAGGGGAGGAGGGGGAGTGTGGACAGACAGGTGCTCTTGGGTTGAATCACCTTAGCCCCCCGTCTTCCACCCGCTGCTAAAACAAAAAGTGTGCGAGGCAGGCAACGACTTTTTCCTCCCATTGTGTGTGGGTGGCCAACTTCCTGTTCCAGCCATCCTGAGAGAAACTGTGCATGCAGTCGTGTGCGAATGTGTGTGTGCATGTGTGTGTCCTTGTTCTAGTAACGTGGTGCAAGTATGAGAGTGTGTGTGTCTACATGTGTGCCTAAAAGTAAAAAGGGGGGGTTCAAAACAAAGCCCTCATTCTGCCCCAGATGGAATTTCCTGCTCCACACACACACACACACACACACACACACACACACACACACACACACACACACACGTTCCTTTACACACTTCACATCACCCTGCACACAGCAGTTTGTATCTCGTCAGCTCATCCTCACTTTCTTCCAAATACAGTTTGATCCACCATGTTTACATTCAAGTCTGTCCAAACCTGTCCAAAGAACTAAGGCCCTTTCTTAGAGGGTTTCTTTCTCATTGATTTCTCTCTGGTATTTGTTTGATTAGAATTGATATTGGACTTTTGTGCGTTGCCTTTCATTTGTTCCCTCATTTTTCATGGAAATATGTCAAGTCTTTTAATTCAGTTTAATTTGATTTGGTTTGAGTTTCCACGAATAAAATGATCCTTCAACTGCTGCAACTCTCCTGATACTGAATCTGAAACCTTAATCATATGGTACATATTTGTGATTCAATATTCTCTTTTTCACCTAATTCAAAATAGAATAAAAAAATTATAAATAAAAGAATATCTTAGTTAGTTTTTAATGTAGGGTAACATGAGGTCATGTGTAATAGTACTAACATGGTCATAGAATCTGTATTTAAGGTGTATCAGATCTGTAATGGCTGATTCGCTTAATCTCATCATCAGCACGATAAGGGTTCAAACCCTTCTTTTTTCAGTAATGTTTAACTCACCTGGACTGTCCACTCGTTTGTAGTGGTATGGGTTGATGCACACATCTTTCTGTTTGGAGCCAAAGGGGTACTCGCAGCACTCCAGGGCCTTCAGCTCATGGTGGGACTGTAAGTCGGGCCAGCGCCACACCCGACAGTAGATGACATGCGGCAGACCTTTCCTGTGGGACACCTGCAGCCGTCCGTCCAGGGAACGGGGGATTGTCACACAGTTACTGGGCTGACCGGGGCAGCTGAGAGCCCTCTCCAGCTCCTCCATGGCTCCCTTCTTCTTTTTCAGTTTCTTAACCAAAGCTTCCACCGCCTTTTCTGCCCATTTCTCTTCCTCGTCTCCCTGCTTCCAACCCAGCAGCTGTTTGACGGCTGGGCCAGTGAAGGAGAAGAGCGAGGTGACATTCATGATGGACAAGCCACCCTCCTCCTCCCTCCCTTCAGTCCAAAAGGGGGTGTGAACAGTGAAGGGGGACAGTCCAGTCTCAGAAGACAAGAGATGACAATTTCTTTAATTTAGTCTTTTGTTTTCGTGCAGTTTAAGATAATCCTCAACTTCCAAGGCGGAGATCAGATCCTCTTCACAGCCACTTTCTAGAAGAAAAAAGGAGAGGTACGTTAGCATCTTTGAGCAAACATGTCCGTCAAAACTCTGCAGACCAAGTCAACTGGCTGCATCCTTTCTCTCACAAAGTTCCTGCAGCTGTGGCGAACACTGACCCCTTCTCCTTTTACCTCACTGGCTCTGATGTCTCACCGGAAAAACCTCTGAGGCGATGATGTCGGTTATAGCTGTTACAGCCACGTCAGTCATTGGCTTCTGGGAAAATGGCAGAGGAGTCACAACAGACACCCTCCTGTGAACATCAGTCCCGACCAGACATTCTGCAGATAGCTTCCTGTCCGTATGGCTTGTCACATTACCACCACTCAATAAGTCATTTACAGCAAAGAGGTTTCACATCCAGTCTGCAGCCTACACAACTTATGGGAATTAGACCTGCAGGTTTAACGCCTGATTCACTCTCTGGAGAGTTAAGATAAATACATGGAAGCTCAAATCAACCAGCAGCTAAAAAAGTGCCTTGAGATAATGTATACTATGATGTGGCCCTATGCAAATAAAATCTGAATTGAAAGATGTCAGCCATAATTTAAAAAAAACCTGCTTATTAAGACAACAAACAATCCATCCAAATATTATATTTGAGATACAAATCTTTGATATTTCTGCTTAAAAATGAAAATCAAATATGAAAAACTAAATTCTTTTAATTTTTTAATAGATACACATTAATGCTGTGATATAAAACTGGATATACAATCATGAAGGAAATACATTGCAAGTTTGACTTGGTAAGTCAAAGCTTACATGAGATAAGAAGAGCACCCTGCTGAGGCAAATGTCCTCTGAAGCTTTAACATCACCCACCAACAAACACAATGAGCAGGAATCTGGCAAAGTGTGGGACAATAAAAAGGATGTGCACGTGGAGCCCAGGATAAATGTGCCCATTCACTATGGTCCCACGGGAGCAATTCAGTAGCCAGGAGGTGCACGCAGTCTAGCTTTTAAAAAGGAGCTCTTCCAGTTCCACCATCTTTTCATGTTTTTTTCCTTAATTCAATTAGGGGGACAAAACAAAGTTATGGTTGTGGTTTGGCTGCACATAAATGTCCAGATGTAGTCCCAGAATCAAATAAACAGCTTGTCAGAGATCCACCACCTTTTATCCGTAATGACTCACGGGAGAGGATGCATCACTCTCTGACAGTAAAGCCTGCAGTATATTGGATTTCCAATGAGCAGGAACAAATACATCATTAAGACTGCTCTGCAGTTATTCTTGGCCCTTTCAGATTATGGGATGAATGACAATTTCTATCTTTGTCAGCGACTGTATTTGTAGAGCGCATCATACTGACAAACAGGGGAGTTTGATGAGCACAGGTGCTGTTTACAAAGAGCGTGTGGACACTTACAACTGCCCAACCACACTGACTGGAAACAGGCTTTGTAGTAACGTCATCATGTCTGTCATCTTCCTCTTGCTGAACGCAGCAGTTTTTCAACAGGTGTGGGGTGAGACAGAAAGTTCCATTATCAGACCTTTCTCTTACATTTCCTTTTTGTGAAAAAGTTAAAGCAGAAGAGAATGGGTCAGAAATGTTCAGTCACTGAAGTGGCTGAATGTCTGTGATGTTGCTTGAAACTTTTTTTCAAACTCTTCCTTTATTTGGGATGTTATAAAGGCAACACTTATGAGTCATCTTCATCACCATCTCTCACGACATCATAGCAAATGCAAAGTCAGCTTTTATCATTTTGTCATGGTTTGTCTGTTTAACTTGGTAATAGCTTGTCAATAATGCAAACTGAAGTTTTCAGTGTCACCTACTCCACATGTTGTTCTGATTGGATGTGTCCACCAGCCGTTTAGTTGATATTTTTAATAAAACCCAAATAGTTCAATTTTCAAACTGAGAGTGCCGGCTTTGTGCAGCAGCAGAGTCACATCTGATCAGCGACATGGTGGAGGATTTGGTGTCAAAAGCAGAAGCTCCTTATCAGTGAACCTGATAAAATTATCAACTAACGATTTAAACTGCAAACTATGTTTGTTGAAGGATTTGGAGGTAACACTTCTAATCCACGCAAACACACACACACCTACAAATAAACCCTTCGAGTTAAACTGCCAACATTCAAGTCAAACACATCTTTGCGTGTATGTAAAATGTCCAGTGTAAACAGTTCCACTGGTGTTGTCAGGACTTTATTACGCAATGACAACATTTCCACACAGTGGAAAACTGATTCAACACATCTTCACACAAAGCAAAACATGTACTTCAGAGCTGAATGTGGAGCATCACAATAAAACACCACGTTTATACCAGGGTCACCACCCACACACTGAGGGAGTCGTTTTGATCCACTCTCAGCCACAGAGCAGCTTTGATGGCCTCTCAGTGACAGTCAGCTATATCAGCACAAGTTCAGGCCTCGCTGCACAAAGACGCTTTAATCCGTGTCAGATGTAACACTCCAGAAAGTTCTGTTCACAATACTCTTCTGTCGTTCGGCTGCAGCTGGAGACCATACTACTTGGATATTGACAGTCACAACTATCTGACTGGTGTCCTGACCACATGCTTATTTAAAGGGTCTGATATGGTTTTGTTCCGCGTCTTTGGACAATGCTAGTTTAGAGTTGGACAGTCAAAATATAAAGGGGCCATTTTACCTCCCTGTTCCTATACCTATGTATAGACTGGGATGTTTGCCAGACATGAACATGATTTGGGTACCAGCTTTCTAAACGATTCCCATGGAGGCTGTTTTGACACTTGTCAGTCAAAACTTATGCTGAATAGATTTAATCAAACAAAGTTCCTGCAAAAAAGCTCATAATTGAACATTCTTCTTGATTCTCACACTTATTTGGTTTCTCTCATAATTATAGTTAAAATGCTAATTTATCTCACTTCTGATTTAGTGTGGTATTGAGTTAATGTTTGCTGATTTCTCTTTATAGCAAAGATAAGAAAACAATCCATTCACCACATTCTTCAAGGAAGAAATTTACTGAATCTAAAGTTATTTCTGTGAACTGACTTTCAAGTGCACCTGATCCATTCCTGTTGCCATATTTTTTGTGCTATTATTTATGGCTGAAGGTATTTTCTGGCACATGATTTTCCTTGTCCTTAAACCCATCAACAAAGCTTTGATTTGCAGAAATGAATCCCTCTAAAATGGCAGATTTGGTTAGTGACTCCTCTTAAAATCTCTCTTCATGATTATTTTCACAGTACATTCATTTAGAAATAATGTTTTGGGGATAAATGAGTAACCAGGAAAAATCCCCTAACAACTTCCCAGAGCCCAAGGTGACAAACTGATAGTTTTGTTGGTCTTTTCAAATGCCTTATTTTATAATAATATAAAAATAAACTTGATTTATATAGCACTTTACTTGTTACAAAGTGCTTTACAAAAAGCCAACAATATTCACGTTTTAATGAGTCATATCAGGCAAAGAAAATCAACAACTACACTAACACTAGTGAGGAGCTGAAACTGAAAATGTTTATCCCCACCAAGAGTATTAAGATATAATGATATATAAATCTTAGAACAAATCCCAGCGTCAGACTTTACAAGATTATATCTATTTATCCATCATAATAGTTTCTAATTGTCTGATCAATCACTCGTTTCTGCTCAAATTCAATTATCTAAATTATTGTTTGATTTTCTGTAGATTTCTTACAAATTCCTTTTCCTAATTATAAGATGTTGTTGATACAATCAACATGCATTTTTCTTTTTTATTGAATATCGGTTTGTAATACATTGTCGTCTCTAATCACCCGTGTTTAACCCGGTCAGTCACACAAATGCCTGAACGCCATCATTTACACAAGAGCTCCATAAAACCCACTGACATTCCCTGAAGCTGAGTCGGAGCTACGGTCTCTATTGTGTTAGTTGTAGCTTGTTATGGCCATCAGTTCGCCCATCAGGCAGAGGCTGGGGCTAATGGGAGCACCGAGTGGGATCATGCGACACTGACAGGCGGAGGCTTTGACCCACCTGGTGCGAGCTGTTAGCCACTACACTAGTCCCATGGATCATTTTGCACTGCTCCAGTGTCTGTTAATCAATTTAGGCCTGGGCTGTGTAGGATGAGGAGGCAGTAATGATGCTCTCTGGACCCTCCCTGGGGATGGGGCATTATAAAGAAGCTACATTATTTATCAGCAGGGTCCTGGATTGGGCCTCCATTAGCCTCCGCTCAATGGAGTCACTGGCTATAAACAGAGGAGTGCAGGAAGAGAGAGAGTGATAGATAAAGAGAGAAAGAGAGGGAAGGAAAGGGGGCATGGTGCAGAGAGAGAGAGAGAGAAAGGGGGGAAGAGAGTGACGGCAAAGCCTGAGATCTAAGACGGAGAGTGTTTTGGAGAGAGACTCATATATCTCCTCTCTTCACTGAGCACTTCTGGAGTAAGTGCCTTCAAGGGTCATTACTGAGTGAATAGTGACACTACAAGGATGCAATGTGTGCTTTCTCACAAATACAAATCATGGCAATTCACCTCGGAGTTATTGAAGCATCCAAAGACAAGCAGCTACAGTACAGAAAACTGTACCCATGAAAAAAACCTGACTCACGAGGTACAAACAAGAGTTAAAAGGTCTAAAATTCTGAAACGAGTCCTGATTATACCAGATAATAAAGCAATATCTTTTCAGCCCCTTACCTTTAACAAATTTGACAGAATATGGTTGATCTACAGGTCAAAACTGTCAGCAACTTGTACACTGTTCTGTATTTGATCATTGCAGAACATCACTTTGAGCACGGACACTGTGATGAGCATGTTGCTCTTCATTCAGACAGTTTGTATATGAAGACGTTTGATGTTAGCTTATAGAATTTTACCATTTTTGATCCTCCCCATTTTTCTGATGGATTTTTTTATTTTTTTTAAATTGTGAGCAAAACATGTAAATACTGAGAGATTGTACAGTTGAACCAAAAGACCAACTTGCAGTAGTATGTCTCTGCCAACCAATGGTATTAAGTGTCTTTGTGGTGAAATGGAACTCCTCACTATTTTACCCTTTTTGTTGAAAAAATTCTGATGTGACATAAAGTTGACCTTTGCCTTTTGTCTGAGCAAAGCTTGAAATAACAACAGTAAGACATGAGGTGTTGCGACTATGAGTGACCACACATGACACTGACCTTAAACTTACACAGCGCTGGCCTTGTAAAAATGACATTATATTATAAGTGGGTGAAAACACAGTGGTCAGTATGGTAAAGCCTTGGAGAGGGGGCTGAACTGGGATCAGATTCTTCATGCACCAGTCACACTCGTCCACACATGACTGTAGACATAACTAGCAAACACATGGGGTCTCAAGCAGCTATCTCAACCATGCTTGGCACTCAGTGTTGGGTTAGTGTTGTGTTAGGGTGGACACCTCACCCCCGACACATGGCAGGCTATGTTGTCCTGACGGCACAGACACACAGGAGGACATTGTTCACTACTGTTGTGACTGACTCTAAGGACATAGGAATGCTGCTAACCTATATTTACACCTTGTAGTCGAGTAGTTTTTTTGCTTGATGAGAGAGAGCTAGATGGATAGATAGATAGATAGATAGATAGATAGATAGATAGACAAAACAAATAGAATTGTTATGCTATGTTTTGTTTGCATAAAAAAGGAAACAAAGCTCATAAAGTCCATCATAGCTGCATTTCCATTTATTTAAAAGCCTTCACCCTGATTTCAATCTTTTAAAAACACAATTTGTTCCATTTTTCAAACCGAGTTTAAAGCTGCGTACCTTGAGAAATGCAGGATGATAAAACAATTGGAAGTAAATCACGGACAAGGACAAATTCCTGTCCTTTGGGTAATCTGATATGTCATCTTCAATAACATCAGGAGATCTAGCCTTAGCTGCCGTTTGTCTCTCTCTCTTGCTCTCTCTCTCTCTTGCCCTGCCTCTTTCTAGCCTCTCACACATAAACACTTACACACAGGCAGACACACACATTCATAAACACATTGACATAACTAAAAACACACACGGGACACATGTCGTCTGAAGCACTGCCAGTCTGCAGCCGCCAGAAGAAGTGAGGACGACTAGATGATATGAAAGCATGGCATGTGTGGGTGTGGGGTATTATACTACACGTACTCCTATTTATTCATTAAGGTCATTTAGTGGTATGAAATAATAAGTGTATGTTACAAAAAGCCCACCCATCAATCCATATCATGGAGCTTAAACCTAAAACCATGTTTACCACTATTACTATCTTATATAGTGAAGAAATTAAAGGATTAGTCGATTAATTGTTAACTCACTGACAGATTTTATGACTTTTTTAAGCATTTAAGTCATTTTTAAGCTAGAATGCAACAAATATACAGTTTCTTGCTTCTGAAACATGAGGATTTGCTGCTTCTTAATCATTATCAGTTCTATATTGTTTGATTTTAGACACTTGCACCTACAAATCAAGCAACATGAAGACATGATATTGAGCCATGGGAGGTTGTGATGGGCTATTTTCACAATTGATCAGCACTGAATCATCAATAAACACAAATAAATCACTGTATAACCCAGTAGCTTTACACTGTGGGTTTAGAAACAACAGAATAAAATGTATTTCCTGCAAAAAACTCAACATAGTTTGTATTGACGTGAGGTTTAGAGTGATTTCAGCACAGTTAATTCAGTTTATTCTACATATACAGGAAGCCAGCATGCCTTGCTCTCCATCTGCAGCTCTGTTGTTTTCCACATTGGTTCACATCTTGTATAGATTTGTTTTGACACGTTACAGCCACACTTTGACATCGTGAGGAAATGAAAGAGAAAGAAAAAAGTTTGAAGTTGTGGAGGTCATCACCGTTGGGGATCTACTTTTCGTACAAACGCTTATCCCCGGCGGAATCACACACGGCGAAACTTTTCATTTAGCAGATTTAAAAGACAGAAGTTTAACGTACCTTTTCTTTCTTTCTTTCTTTTACTGCAGCTCTCTCCCTCCCTCCTTCTCGCTCTCTCTCACTCTCTCTCTCTCTGAACCCGTCCTCCTCTATGCTCTCCTTCCCTCTCTCTCTCTTTCTCTCTCTCTCTCTCTCTCTCGCTCCCTGGCGTCAGTGAGTCGCGGAGCCGCCTCACCCTACGCCCGAGCGCCAGTATCACGCCGCGGGGCTGCAGCCAGCCCTCCCCCGACAATAACAAGACCTACTTTTCACACATGCAGCATCTTCTTCACCCAGCCAGTGCAAGTGGTTTATATAAGTGAGGGCTGATGCCAGCTCTTTATTTTCATCTCGTTAGTTTAGACAGAGAGTTTGTCTCTTGGCTTAATTTGTTGCTGCAAACTTGGTCTTTGAAGTGGGGGTGAAAATGGGCTTGTTTAGGAGGGAGAGACAGAAATTCACCTCAGAGGATCCCACAGAACACCCATGCAAAATGTGAAATAATGGTTTAATTAGACGGTTTTCTATCAGTAACTCTCACTTATCGAGCAACGCTTCAAATTCAGTGAAAAACACCTCTAATAAGATAAGATAAGACAAAATAAAATAAGAAGAAAAGATAAGATAAGAAGAAAAGACTAAATAAGATATCAGTGGAGTTTTTCTCATCTGTTTTTAAACTGCCACACACTTTGTACCTCTTCAAATTCAACAGAAATCACCTTCGGGATATGATTCGATAAGATAAGACACAATAAGATGAGATATGATATCAGTTTTTCCTAATGTGATTTTAAACTCCCACTCAATGAAAACCTCTTCAAATTCAATAACAAAAAAAAATTCAATAACAACAAAAAAATGAATACAGAAAGATTATGATAAGATAAGATTCTTTATTAGTGCCCCTACGGAGAGGTTTACTGAGGAAATTGTGAAAATACACTCAGTAAAAGGTTATAAATAAGCAAAACAAATACAACATAAATACAGTTATCTACAAAAAATAGAGATATGAGCAATGTAAACTAAATAATAATAACAACAAAAAAAACGTACATTAACAGTGTTGCACATATATGAATATGACATTTCGATTTAGAACTCCCTTGGACCAAGGGCCTGTTCAAATACAACAAAAATCCCCTTTAACGGGGGCGTAACATAAATCACTAGAAAACAGTATGAACCGTAAATTGGCCATAATAGAGAAATTCTTCCTCTTTCTCTTCTCACTAAATGTATCATATCTTCCTCTTCAAACATGCAAGCCAGTAGCTCTTGCAGTAAATTAAACTGATGGAGGTTTATCTGAAGTGAAGGCCTGAACCGCTGCCTCTCAGTTCCCCCTCTGCTTTGGTTGTGACACGATAAGCACAATTATTTATGTTATGTCAGGAGAACAAACATGTGCAAGAACAAGGTATAAGTACGGGACTGATGCAGGTCTTTCATCTGGTGGATGTGTAATTTTTGCAATGTCAAGAGTGCAACTTCCAACAGGTCTTCAGATCATGTCATTAATATTGCATGAAAGTGCATGAAAATAGCAGTGAGGCGGTGCAGCAGCAGCAGAGGACATGAAGTGTCTTTTCCTTAGAAGTGAGTTCAGTCCATATCGGAAGAGCTCAGAACAGTTTGTGATATCTGATCAGAGCAGAAATGAAGAGGTGGATTCCCTGTCACAGAAAAAGTGATCACAGAGCAGTGAGTCAAAGTCAAACTGATTTCACGAATAAAAGATACTCCAGAAAAAATGCCATACAAGCATGGCTGCAACTCATTATCATTGTTTTTATTAGTAATCAGCCTATTATTTTCTTAGTCAGTTAATCAATCAATCAGTCAATCAATCAATCAATTATTTGGCATATAAAACCTGTTGTGGGGATGTAATATGCCTGTTACATCCCCACAATCAACAAACCACAAGCTACTGGGATGGGTTAAGATTATTACCAGTCTTATTTATCTGACCTGCAGACCAAATGTTTACTGTACTATCATGAAAGACAAAAAGCATCATATCCTCACATTTCAGGGGGCATAACTTTTTTTTTATTTTTTTTTGCATTATTGCTTGAAAAAGAGAAAAACATTTTTTTTCTCTAAATCAAAATAGTTGCCACATAATTTCCAGAAGCATCAAAAAATACCATTTAGTAACATACAGCAAAAAACATTTTTATGTTTTTTGCAGGATTATTATTATGATGCTAATTGTTGTTGTTGTTGTTGTTGTCATCATTATTATTATTATTATCATCATAATAATAATAATTATTATCATTATCAGTAGTCGTAGTAGTAGTAGTGTTCATTACCTCAGCCGTACTCTGATTACTTGATACATTATAAATGAAATATTTCAGTCAAATGACAGAATTATTTGACAGAAATATTCTCATGTATTTAATGATAAGAGTTTTCAGGGTTTAAGTTCGTTAGTCAAGTTCAGGGTCGCCGCGGTGCAGAGGGACTAGATTATCTTGAGGACCGGCGGAGGGAAACCGCTCAGAGCGGAGGAGGCGCCCGGCGCAGGTGACGTCACGCCGCTGGCGACAGAATGTCTGAGCAAAGGGGGAGCGCGCTGCACGTGAATAAATCTGACAAAACAGAGCGAGGAGAGAGAGAGAGAGAGAGAGAGAGAGAGAGAGAGAGAGAGAAGAGAGAGAGAAGAGAGAGAAGGTGATGAAGATGATGATGATCAAAGTGTTTTAGTTGTAAGGATACACACACACATGCAGACAATAGGCAGCTGCACATTCATTAGACCACAAACATTTACAGTACAACAGTTTTGCTGTGGAGAAGCAGCTCCTCAGGCTTTATGGCATCATATCTCATTATAACAGCCAATCAATCAATCAATCAATCAAATAATCAATATTCACATTCATGTATTTTTGATCAGCAGCTGAGGAGGGAAGCAGACATCTTCCCAGCGGCCCTGGACCCTCAGCAGACACAAAAGTCTCAGGTTTGCTCCAGATGTATTGAGTCTATATAATCTGATCAGAATGAAAATGAGAGTGAAATGAAAACTGAAAGTAAAACATTCACTAGGATGTTGGAGCCTCGGTCTCAGTCAAAGTGATGTAAAGTTGAATTGAATTCTGGTGGGTTTATAATCATAAAGCCCAATAAATGGAATTAACCTATAAAATATATTTCAGTTGCACAATATAAACTCCTGCCAATTTAACACAGAATCATAGGGAATGACCTCAGAATAATTTAGTATCTTGCAATGTAAAATTGAAAGATTAAGCAGTTGTATTTTTCTGTGTACACACCCCCACCGGCCCTAACCCCCTGAAACCTCCAATCAGTGTCATGGTGGATTGCATCACTTGGCAGGAGGGTGTCAGTGCAACAGATAATTCAAACATTTGCATCTTTAACGTGGATAAAACGAAGCAAATTACACTTGGCGTCACACAAACTCACTAATGGAGCAGTTGGGATTCAGATTATGTGACCAATAACAATGAAAATCAATTACCTTTGCTAATATACCTCGTTTATGTACATATTGTTGTTATATCAGTGGTGAAGACGCTTACGTTTGAACAAAGAGTCACTCTTTCTCGTAATGCCTCTACCGGCTGATACTGGCTATATCTTCTATGTGGAATATTGACATCCTGGTATAAAGAATTACATCAGTAACACTGCTCAGACAGACCCAAAGGTTTATTTTATTTCCCATCCTCAGATCAGTTTTGTTCTGTTATAGTAAGAACTGAATGTGGATGCACTCAGAAGACAACCCCCATTGTTGAGCCATCACACAGCAAGACACCGACCACTGATGGGGAAGAGAAAAGGCCGACTCACTTCCAGTATATGTTACTTCATGAGCAGAGATAAGTGCTGAAGGAGGTGAGTGTGAATCAAAACCATAAAAAGACATGGAGAGATGTAATGGATAATACAACCTTTTGAAAATGAGCACTGCACTACAGTAACACCTAGAAGGAGAACACATACCTCTGTTAAGGCTAACACCCTCTTGTCACGTTAAAGAAGGTGTATGCTTGGATCTGCACATTCATCCCTATCCGCCCCAAAATTATAAATAAATAATAAATAAATAAATAAATTTGAAACCCTGGATCCCCTACCGAATCTGGCTGTGCCGCAAAATGTAATGGTTTCATCCTTTCACATTCAAATTAGTGGATTAGTGGTGATTCTGCTAACTGATAGACAGACAAACGACAAAAACATAACCTCCGTTGCAGAAGTAATAAAGTACAAACAGCTATAATGCTGAAGAAATAGTTTGATTTTTTGGGAAATTCATTTTCCTCCTGTGAGTTAATTGACATAAATAATAAATACAAACCCTAAAAGCAGCTAGCTTCATTTGCTTAACTTAGCATACAGACTGAAAACGAAGGGGTTGCTGGACTGACTCAATTTGGTCTGAGACACACTGAACACACAGATACAGGTATGAAAGAGTATTAGAGTGAGGTATGAGGGTAAGGGTTAACGCTCAGCCAGAGCCATTTAGAAACCTTGGCGGGTTGCCTGTCTCTAACCAGACTGTGGCAGAGCGGACTGGTGGGTTAGGATTGATTACAACATTAGCACCATGAGACTTCCATGAATTAGCACGGGGTTGAAATGCTTGATGATGACTGACACGCGTGTTTAGGCGACACTCCTTCACGCATGCAGTTCGCCTTTGCCATGCGAGGGCTCTTGGCAGGACTGTCAAGTTTTTTGCAGCAATGTGAGGCGTGGCGGCAGTCCACCATGGAAGCTCACATTTCAAACGGGCGGCTCTTTTGGCACAGCTTTCAGCAAGTCCTTCTAGAAATAATGTTGGCGGTGGTAATATTTGAATACTGTCTCCAGGGGCTTGTTGGTTTACCTCGTCTACCTCCATCGCTCAGAGACAGAGGATGTACCAATCAGAGGATGGCGCTACTTTTGCTTACAGCGCACTTCTTTGTCATTTTATACATCTATGTCATGCAGTGACGGAAAATTAATAAGTTACATGCTCAGCAGACATAAGCCTTATCTGACACTTTTGATTGATTGTCCCCCCCTTCACAAACACAATTCTGTTCCCCCACAGCAAAGAGCGTCTGCCTGGCTCCCCCCCCCCTCCCATGGTTTAGTGAGTAGAGGGTTTTCCAGTGTTGGGGAGGGGACGTGTCTGACGGCAGCTGTCACAGTCACTTGTTAGATGGGACATTAACTCTGGATGGCACAGCTGTCAGTCAAAGCATGCCGGGGTGGTGACACGTTGAACTTCAACCAACTGCGGACGCTCGTCTCTGAGTGGACACATAGCGGTGCACCTGTATCTCAGCCACCTGTTCCTCTCTATACAGGTGGACAGTTAAAGGCTTTGTTATATATGCACTAAATGGCTGAATTTGTTCCCTAAATGCTAAATGCATATAGCATTTTTCTGACTTTACAGAACATCCCACATTCATACAGTGCTCCTACACGCTGCACTTTTTCTATCACACATTATTTACACACTGTCAGCACAGCCATCGGGGGCAATTTAGGAATCAGCGTCTTGCCCAAGGACACTTTGGCATGCAGACAACCAGCTCTACCTCCTGAGTTACAGTCGCATACTTTGTTTGAAGGTACCACCTGTGTTTCTGTAAATTCCCATTCGTTTCAAAAAGACGTGTAAGTCAAGTGAAGTTTGAGACAGAATTGCCCGCAAGTATTCTGCCTCGCCTTGAAAAGGATTGGTGTCCACTCCCCTTTGATTGATGATTCTGTGCTTGACATGTTGCACGTTTGAAAATTCCTCTGAGCTCAGCTGCTGAGCAAAGGCTCACTGGTACCTGATAAGCAAGCCGTTGCATATGTTTGAGGTTCAGTGTGGAGGATTTAGTGGCATCTATATGAAGGTGCAACCAACTGAATACCCCTCGCCTAACACTCCCTGTCCGAGCATGCAGGAGAATCTACATAGGCCCTGGGGTAATGTAAATATGCAAAGGTCCCTCTCGAGTGCCGGCCTTTGATTTGTCTGTTCTGCGCTTCTGTAGAAACATGGTGGTGCGATGTAAGGGAATCCATAGAAGTGGACCCAGTCCTAAAGTAGACATAAAAGATAAGAGGATGTGAAAACACATGATTCTTATGAAGCCGAGTGAAAACTATGAGCCTTTATTGATGGATTCCATTAAATCCTTCATATTTCTTAAAAAAAAAACACCTTTTTGTCAGGTTTGACTGCATAAAAACATAAAAAAACACTTTTATCCAAAGCACTTAAAGAATTAATATGTTCACGTTACAAAAGTAAGAGTAGATTTATCCCAGAGGATGAGAGACCAGTCAGTCTCATTCTGACCTGAATCCTCCACCGCGAGCAGGTACAGATGTCATGACAACATTGCTAAGAATGACCAGACCGATGCTTCATGTTCATGTAGGGCCAAGATTTCTTTTTAACTGCTCTGCAAACTACCATGTACAGATTCTGAATGCATGAGTAATACGTTTCTCAGGCTCTGAGTCTTTTTTCTTTCCTGGAAGAGATGCAGCGCTATCTTATATTATCTCAAAGGAACGTTGTGTTCAAGGACAGAAAGTAGAAACTGCTGGATTTAGCCAACGTGTGTGTGTGTGTGTGAGGGGTATAAATACACTGTAACACAGACGATTGAATGCTACAGACAGGATTAGACTCAGTTGTGGTGTTGAATATTGTGGCTTCTTTCTTCCTATTGTTCAATACAATTTAAGTCTAAATAAATCAACATGTTATTTTTGTCTGGACCACAACAGCCCTATAAACGTAAATGTCTGTTGCTGACTGACTGACTGAGACAAATAT
The DNA here is from genome assembly GCF_024713975.1 of Paralichthys olivaceus. NCBI lineage: Eukaryota > Metazoa > Chordata > Actinopteri > Pleuronectiformes > Paralichthyidae > Paralichthys > Paralichthys olivaceus. The sequence goes on from NC_091100.1 coordinate 7,656,948, forward strand.
TGGTCCCCATGGCCGAGTGCTTGTTTGCCCATTGGCTGATGCTCTTTCAAAATTAATTGATGCAAAAAATACATATTACATAATCTGGGGTGTTTGCAGGCAGTGTATCCGCCTTTGTGTCCTAGCTGATTCATAGGATTTTTAGAATTCAACAATTGAAAAACAACTATCAACAAATATTTTTTGTACACCTCCTGCTTTCTTCACATGTAAAAGGCATTCGGGGGTTGATGTATTCAACTGCGTCCTCAATTGACTACACATGGTCCAGCCATATACAAGGTTCTGACCTAGTCTTATCCTTTACTCATGGATATCATCACACAGAAAATATCACGTTTTCAGGGTCTATGTGGCATTTTAAGAGTTTGAGGAATGTGTTGCTTTGAGTCTGTGAATTGCAAAGGGTTGTTTAAACCTTATCTTAACCCAAGGTCCTCGCACAGGGATTCTCCCTGAACTTTCATTTGTATCTCACAATCATTTCTTCAAACTGCAAGGTCAAGAATGAACCATAACAATCATACAGGGGTTTCATTTCATAGTGTGTTTTATAACAGACTGGAAACCATGTGCAGGTGTGTAAATGAAGTGCAGATATTGGGGGATCTAATGCAAAGTACTAGTAGTATTAATATTTCAAGTAGTGCATTAAGTATGTTGGTGCATCCTCTTACCAAAAACATTTCCATGTTGTCTGAACCAAAGCCTTTAAAATATTTAAAGCAATTAAGAAGCATAAATGAATGCAGTTAATTACAAAAGGATACAATGTGTCATAGTTTCTGACCTATTAAATCACAAGTATCTCCCCTCAAATCACACAATGCCTGTCTCTCCGCTGTAATGTCTTGCATCAGATCAAACCTGCATCCTGCTAACCAGATCATCAAGCAGATGTTCCCTCTGCACACCCGGGCTGAGGTCATACCTCGGGAGAGGGGGGTGGGGGTGGGTTGGCTGAAGCATTGTAAGTGATAGCCATCATGACATCACCTCTTCCTGGTTTGGCCTCCAGAGAAAGATCTGCAGGGCGAAAAATAGACGGCTCTTCAAACAAAGCCGATGACTGATTGTTTGCGGCAAAAAAAGAAATTATTACGCCAGCGGAGAAACCTTAAGGACAGTCGAGGTCAAATGTCAGAGAGTAAAAAGAGAGGAGCTGTGAATGGACGATGATACATGAAAGCCTGAGTGATACAACAAAGAAAATGTTTCTCTCTCTGCCTATTCCAAGTAAAGCTTTATTTATCTTTATCTCTTTTTCAGCCACACTAGTGTCGTGGCTTGAGGGATGCTAATGTTGGTCTGAGGTTGGTCCACTTTAGTCCAGTGTGAAATCTCTCTCTGTGGACGACCATAAAATCTTGCACAGACGTTCATGGGCCCCAAAGGATGAATTCTAATGATCGCTTGCCTTTTTCTCTTGCACCATGATGAGGTTGACATTTGAGTGAAATGCCTCAACAGTTATGATTGGATTACCATTAAATTTAGTATAAATATCTATGTCCCCCTCAGAATTGACTTTAACATTGTATACCTGCAATATTCCTGCAAAACTGATGACAATCTAGCTTCCCCGTCTTGTGCCAAGATACAGAATCCTGAATCGCCCCTCATATGCCTCATATGTCTTGTTTGGAGTGTTTTCATTGCATTTTCTTTCCTGATCATTTGAACATTCACTTTATGAAAATATTTCAGAAAATTCAAAGATAGAAGAGATTTGATTCTGTACTGGTAATTTATAGAAAAGTGAAATGTATACAAAAAATAAAAATGTTTTAGCGACTGGACACTAAGACACAATACCAAATGAATGTTGCCACGATTCAACAAATGTGGCTGCAAAGTATATTTTCTGAGCGGGTGCTTACTTGAAACCAAAAACAGCAGCGAGTCACAAAGCAGAACATGAAGTAAGACACACACATGATTGACCTGGGAATTCCCTCCCCACATGCACCTGGGGACAGAAACCGTACCCAGACACTTTGATGATGTCACCAATCATTAATTGATCCCTGCGGTTACAGCAGTCATGTGACAAGGTCAGACGTACGTGTGTGTGTGTGTGTGTGTGTGGTGTGGGTGGATAGCTTTAATAGTGACTTGAACAGGATCAGACTTTTACAGAACAGCTGCTGCCTTCGAGACAATGTCACCTCCCAACCATTTTGCTAATGTGAGTTGCTTTCTCCGTCTCTTCTCTCCACCTCCTCCATCCTCAGTTTAAAGACTTGGCCCCTGGGGGGGGTCGTCATTGATTCTTCACTCCTGCTCTGTCCAGTGAGCTGAAACACCTTCTTTAACACTCTGAGGATTAGACGTTGTTCAACTTGTAAGAATAACAAACTGATTTTCCTCAATACATTTCTACAGCTGTATTTGTGATTGATAAAGTCACAAAGTCCATGGAATGATTAAATTGATACATGGGGCATTTACTGTAACCTACATATGCAAATACAGCTTAACTGAATTGAGATTTCTTCATCATTTTGAATAATTTTTTTGTAGATTGCAAGTGACCCTGCAGAGAAATAAACAATGTTAAGAGTCCCTTTTTGGGGTTAGAGTTAAGAGACAAGTAGGACAAGTGGAGACAATTAAGAACATCAGTCAAACGACAGTGGACAAACTGACATGAAGACAAACAAAAAAATAGAGAAATAAAAAAATACATTAAATAAAGAAGGCAACAAATCCAAACAAGGATTAGAATGAGTTTGCTCATAGTAAAATAGGGTAGTTGTGTGTGTGTATTTTGGAGGGGGATACAAGATGTATATTATATAACATTGTACTAATATATAGACATGTACATAAATTAACATTCAGAAGGCAGAGTGAAATAGATGTTAATCGAATTAAATACAAATATTACATCAAATTATATTCAAAAAAATATTACGATTCCTGATATCCTGGAAAACGGCAGATAAAGTTCCTGTAACATCAAGTATAACTAACATCCATAATTATCTTTTTATAGGATCAGAAATGCAGTATTAATTCCTGTTTATATCCAAAAAATCCTTAAAGTTCCAAGTTTTATCACATGAACCATAGATGCATTTAAAACACTGATATTTTATAAATAAGTGCAATGAAATAGTCATAATTAAAGTTTGCTTGACATAGTTATTTAATAAAAACTCATTTGTTACCACTTTGTGTCATTCAGAAATCAAACATTGATCATGTGAACAGATGAAATTTATCACTGGGACGCAAGAGGATGTAAAAGTAGATTCTGAGCAGCATCTAGTGATCAAGTTCTGCCATTACAATATTTTGTCTCCAGGCTGCAAGCATCTCAGTGTCATTTAAATCAAGTAGCTTTAATGGTACATGAAGAAATCTCCCTGAATATTTAACCTGGTGTAATGGAAGTTTTAAATGTACTATTTCTATTTTATTGATAATCGCAAAAATACTGAAGCAATACATTTAAACTTTTTACAATCTCTGTATAGTGTCTGCAATGGTGTTTATTTGCCCTTTATTTATTTCAAATGACGTCTGTAAATTACAGACATCAGTGTCAAAAATGAACCATTCTAACAAGTGGAGAGGAAAGCACATTTCATCAGTCTAATCTTAAAGGTCCAGTGTGTAAGATTTAGGTGAAAGGGATCTATTGGCTGAAATTGTGTGTAAAATAATCCTTGTAATGTTTTCACTAATGTATTTCACCTAAATTGTATGAATTGTTGTTTTCTTTACACTAGAATGGGCCCTTTGTATTTAAATACTTTATATTTACATCAAGGGGGTCCTCTCTACGGAGGCCACCATGTATTACTTTACAAACTAAACACCTTTTGAGTTTTTATAACAACTGAAGCTATCACAGGTTCTCTCTCATGTTTGGAAGGGGAGGGTGAGGTAAGGGGCATTCAACTGCAACATGCAATTTCACCACTAGATGTCACTAAATTCTACACACTGTACCTTGAAGGTATTAAAAACAAATAAAAAAAAGAACATTCACATTCTATTCGGTCCATAAAAATCACAAGAAAACATTTCATGGTCCTGATGTGAAAATCAAAAGATCTGTCAATGAGCAGTGTGAAGCCTGAAACTGGTTGAAGGTGAAAGAGGAGTGAGTCTATCTCTACCTGAGGACGATCTGAGGAACCTGCAGTTTTCAAGCTGCAGACAAGTTTTCCTTGTGTTCACCTTCTGCTCCTGTCAGCTCCACCCTCCCCCACATCTGTCTGACCCATCTCCTCTGCATAATGTTGACTTTACTTATTTCAATTACTGGTCACTTTTCATGAAATGTTATCATGTTGAGTGTGACCCTAGCTCACTCAACTTGTACATGTGTGCTTGGCATAAAGTACTTGAACTGTCTGATTTTCCTGAAGCCACATGGTGTCACGAGCCACGACCAAACCGAAATGTACGAACACTCACAAATGTGCTGCAGCAAGGTAAGAGAGTGTTCTGGCCAGAAAAGATCACTTCTTATATCTTCCAGGCCCAGGTGCTTCCAACCAAGGCCATCAACAAGACTCCGCCCTCCGAATACCTGCTGCATGATGGGAACAAAACTTAAGAATGAGCTTCTTATAAACAGAAAACATAAAGATGCAGCAAGGGACTGTCACACAGGGTTCACTGTAAAAACAAACTGTATTTTGCATTCTTGTAAACCCTCCATTTTCACATAACCCCATTCACAAAATAATTCTGGTTACTCAAAATGCATTTGATAAGAGTTGAAGTATTGAATATTATTTTTGTATGCACATGTGCTGGTTCTCCACAAGATGTCAGTGTTGCACTGTGAACAGTTACCATGCTCCCACAGGCCGTGTCAAAGGCTCCTTGTGGAGTCTCTTGGCAGCACCTGAGTCGAAGCTAAACACTGGTATATTTAGATGGAAAATCAGACTCTTGCTTCATGAAATATTCCACGTCAAACTATTTAAACTTCTCCGTCAAAACAGACAGTTCATTTTTTTCAGGAACCTTTTTAAACAGAAAGATTTTGCCAGTAATTCATGGAGCTAACGTGGACGACAGTGTTGATCCCTGTGGTGCCAAAATAGACAGAGTAAAGCCTAAAGTAAAACAATATCTTCACCGATGGTTCATAATGTCTCAGTGATGGGACAGACGGCCAGCAGTGGTTGCAGTGCGGTCAGGTTGAGGTGAGGTTTTGGGGTTGTCGGTTCCTCCTCAAGTTTAGCTTAAGTGGAAACTGAGGTTCGGTTTGGCCCGGCTCGTATGGCTTTCAGAAATGCAGCGGGAAATGGGGAAGTTTCTTGAGCAACACTTTGTTTCCTTTGCTTTGTCACAAGATCAACAAGGCTGCAATTAACACAGCATCATAATAAGTCTAAATCCTGTAAACATATAAATCATGTCATGCTCTGCTCCTGTTCCTGTCACAACTGTTACATTTGACTTCAGATCAAGTGCAATGAACATGCAAACTGAGCGCTGCTGCAGTAATAAAACAATTTCCACCCAATGAAGCTTTTAGCGGAACACACTGTTTTCATTTCTCAGTTCCACTCTGAGAATTTAGAGTGTGTCCCTACGGGGACGGGGTGTGGTGGCGGCGCGGCAGAGTGAATGGGAAGGTATTACACAGCGTGACTACAGTCGCTCTCTGTGTCGAAGTCTATGTTCCCCCGACGACTGCCCTTGTGAGATCACCGGCCACTGACAGGGAATTGGCCGCAGTCTGCTCTCACTGAGTGATTCCCCTGAGAGACGACCTGCCAAGTGACGAGCCTGCCAGCAAGCCTCTCATACATTCCTCAACATGGTCACCACTGCCAGCTCGGCCAGTCTGGGTAGATGCCACCCAGTGCTTCCTCGCTGCCCCAGACACCTGAACTAGCACAGGAGTGGAGGAGAGAAATCGCTGGACGGGTGCACGGTGGGAGTGAGATCTCTGTTGGGCAGCCGGCAGACAGCCACTGCAGCTGTTGTGGCCTTTTCCACAACGATTCCACTGTTCGAGCTTCCAGAGGAGCAATAATTAAAACTGTGCCCACCTTCCTCTCCAGAACTTTCCTTAAACACTCACATATATGCACACATGTATCTGTATGTATCTATATATATATCCCAGACTTCCAACCTCACCAGCTGATTTGAATTCATTGACTGAAAACTGCTGTAAACACAACAATGATATATTATCATCTTCTGAAGTTGATATGAGACACAGTTAGAAGACAATGGCTAACATTAGAATTCAAGTCTTGTATGTGGTCTACTTATCTTGTGTTTCTCCAATATTCACGCTCTTTAGCTCCATTTTTAGGTTTTTCTCAGGGAAATATCTGGCTTAGCAACTATATGCTAAATGCTCCACTGCATTCACCAACTAAAGTCGCTAACTTTGAGCATGTTTTGTATGGAGGGCTCATCAGAGCTTTCCTCCGCTGCCTGTGTCTGATTTAGAAGCTGTGAGAGCAGGGATCTCATCGAAGCAAAACTGCAAACCTGCAGGCGACAGAACCAAAACAATGAGCTGAAAGAAGCTGAAATTATCGTAGGGAAAAGTTGTGGGTTCATACATGACGTGGCATCTCCACTTCCTCCCACGATCCAGAAATGAAGCTGAAATATCCAGGATACGAACACGGCCTTCATACGCATTTGGAGCCAGATTGAGGAATTAAAGCTGCAGTAGCGAGGTCCCATCTGGACACGTACTCAACCAATCACAAGTCAGTCTATACATTTGACGTGTACTTAGACTTTTAAGTTTGGTCCATGTCCCATCAATTAAAATTGGGGAGGCAGGATTTATGACCAGCCACCAGGTGGTGATAGTGACACTTTGGCTTTACTTTTTGGAGCCGTCATGTCCTCCATCTCTATTTACATGTCTATCGATCACATAAGCATTTTGATTGCTGTTTCATTTATTAATTGCTTCAATGATCAATCAGTGTAGAATGTACGAAAAGTGAAAAATGTCCATCAAATCTTCCTCAAGCCCACAGTGGTGGCAAATCTTCACTTTCAACAAGCTGGAAACAATTATTGACAAGGTAATTTAAATGTTGTTTAACTTTTGATCAAATGATAAATCAATGAATCGACTTGATGTTGCACCAAACCAGAAAACTCAATCTTCTCTCTGCACCTTTGAGGACGCACACGTTGTAAAAAGAACAGAAATATATTGCCTTTCTCAGCGGTTGGCCTCTAATTGCAGCACAAAAGAATAATGAAGTGTGTTGGCCTCTTTGGTCCCGGCTTCCCACTTCCCCTCACCTTCTCCAGAGTGGGCATTCCTGTATAGATTAGCTGGAAATCTTTCCTGTCCTATCGAGGATAATCCCCCCCAAACAAGGCCGCCCGGCTCTCATATTAAGAATGATTTAGGCACAGTGGATTCCGGTCAGGTCAAGTCTCCACTTTCATGTTACGACGTGGTTGTTCCAGTTGTTATTTGGACCTTGTGGGGAGAATATGAGCAGACAGAAGAGAGGAGAGGAAAAAGAGGGCAGCGTTTTTTTTACTGTTCAAACAGAGTTCAAAGTCATCATGTGGACTTAAAACATGAATTAAGGTCAGTGATACACTGACGCTCAGTCCGTTTCAAAGAAAGAGGAAATGTGTGTGTGTCTCCAACAAGGGTGTCTGGGAGTTCAATTTTTTAAGACGTTTGAGGTCTTACAGATATTTCCACATCAGGTTTTCCTTCAGCCTCTCTCTCACACACACACACACACACACACACACACACACACACACACACACACACACAGTCACGTTTTCATGAATTCAGAGGACATTACATTGACTTGCATTGATTTTCTGGAGTCTAACCTTAACCATAGTGACTACTTGCCATAACCCTAACTTAAACCTAACCTTACTTTACCCCAACCCTTAACTTAACATTAACTTAACCTAACCATAACTAACATTAAATCATGTCTTCACCTTAAAATGTAATGATTTATATTATTGGACCCCATAATGTGACTGTACGAACACAGGAGAGGGTGACTCACATATTACTCCACATAATGTGATTTAAAAGTGACTGAGAGGACACTACTGCTGTTTAAGATAACAGGAAGCTTGAATTAGCTCCATGGTCGCAGGTTGGTTAAGCTGTTGCGATGAGAAACTGAGACAAATGCGCCTTGTTTATTTCTTTTTTTTGGGCAAACATTCACAAATACAGGGAATGATGTAGCAACAGAGCCAATAAGCTCAGTTTTATTTGGTTCGGTTCATGTTAGTCACATTCAGTCGTGTATAAAAGGAATCTGAGGAGGTTGCTGTCATACTCTCTACGCCGCTGCAGGTTTTGTAGGCAAAGGCAAGCGAGGGAAAATGGCCTCCTAACAAGATTTATAATTTTACGCCGAGGGTTCAACCCCCCCGGAGTGGGAGTGGTCAGCATTTATAATCTCAATTCATTCATGGAAACACTGCACTGTTTTCTTCCTTATAGGAGCATAATAAGAGAATTTGCTGTGGAAAAGACTCCTCTGACGGAGCACAGGGAGAAAAGACTGGCTTATTTCAGGCTAAAGTGAAAAGGACAGTATGGGCAGGACAGGGGTTTTAGTGGTTTTTACAGTTCAGCGGTGGCGTTTTGAAAGCGCGCTCTTTCAGCAACGTGGGTGGCATGGTTGTTCCTAGCATCTCTGCTATTGTATTGTCATTGGCTCTATGCACTTGTCAGCATCATTGCTCACTTTCTCAGGATAAATGTTGATTTTGCTTTATGCGGAGTGAGTCGAGGCAGCAGCGCTTTGATTCGGGAAATTGCCATGGCCTCGGTGTGAGAGCTCGTGTCACTGCTGACGTCCAAATTCCTCTGACATGTTTACTGTTTTCTTTTATTTTGTGGAGGCTATTCTGCGCCAGCGCCACCGCTCCTGTAGCAGCGCCTCCATGTGAAATCCTGTGTGTCGTGTAAACAGAGGACCAGAAAATAACAAGCACAAGAAAAGGGAAGATTTTCACCCCGGCGTCATCTTCTTTTTTTCCTCCCTCGCCCCCTTCAGTGTGCCCACCACTTGTTGTCCTTTATTTGTTGCCTAAGTGCTTTGGCATTAAATCTTATTATTTTTTGGTAAATAAACCAGTTTCTGGTCAGAATTACACACAACTTGGTGTGAGGTCCTTTTCAGAAAGGGGCCTGGATCCTTTTATCCAAAATGTTTTCTATTTCTGCTTTTGTAAGACACTTTTGACTGCTTTGAAAGGGAGAAACCAGGTTTTTCTTGCATTTCTGGGGGTGAGGTTGGGGATTTTTCTCAGCATTGTGGTGAGATTTATTCGAAGAGGCTGCATTTTTGTCTGATTTGCCTCTTTGTTCTCTGTAAGTAGTTCCAGGTCCCCCCTAATGTGCACTGGGCTCGGTGATTTTGCACATGGGCGTGTATGTGTGTGTGTGCGCGGGAAGCACATGTGTGAGTGTGCGTGCGCGAGGGTGAGGCGGGGACTTGGTGTGACACCTGCTGTTGGGATGAATAGGGTCAGTGGCAGGGCCCTTCAGCAGGCAGCAGCTGCTTGTTCTCACTGCAAAGCTCGACTCTCACGGCGTTCTAAAGCCTGCAGAACGACAACTGAGGCCCTGACTCGGCGACACATAGTGCCCCCTTCCACCATCTCCTATCATTACAGTTATTATCTTCAAGTATTGCAATTCTGCCTCTCCCAGGGTCAGGATCCTAAGCGTTCGGAAGGAAACGTGAAATTGACCTGAGGAAAACATCAAAAACGAACTTCAATTTCCAGGCTTGCCCTCTCCGAACACAGGAAGAGGTTTCCAGACAGCTGCTGACAGACAAAGATACTTGGTATTTGGTTGGTCTGACCTGTCTGCGCTCTCTCGCTGTGTGGTAGTCCGCCCTGCGTGTGACTTAGTGGGTCTGAAAACATTCCCTGTGGCACAACAGAGGAAGAGGGCAGAAGATAAACAGTGAGATATGAAAACATCAGTCTGTGTGTTAGCAGCGTTTCACTTGCCTGCAAAACTTTTCATCCGTATCTTTTTTTATTTCAATTTTTCATTTACAAATCACAGTTAATATCCTTTCATACCATTTATTTTCACCCAAATTCCCAAGTTTAAAGACATTGTTCCTTTTCTAGCCACCAGAGGTCAGCCTTTTATTAACAAATTCGAATGCGCTGCGTTTTTACCCTGAAGAAAACTCACACTTACTGGTATATTAAATAAATTACTGATGATGCACGTGTAGTGTCCTTTGCACAGCAGCTTGTTGTAGGCTACAAAGTTTGTCCCACGTGCAATAACAGGGTTGGAATTTCTGTGACACAGGTGATGCCAGTGTAAAAACCCCTCTGTCATCACATTGCATTTGGGTTGAGGCACACAAGCAAAGTACAGAGTACGACCCTGTTGCAGTGCATTTGTTAAATGATGGGTTTCTTCAACAGACAACAAACAGGCAACAAAACTTAGCCTTGCTGAACCGGGAGAGGAATAACAGGGTTGGATGCCAAAATATCCCCAGTTGTCTCAAAGCATTTTCGACATCACTAACAAATTCCTCAACGTTGCGTCAATGGTTTTCAATTCTTTCGGGTTTGATGTCCCTTTTATTTGAGCCATGGAAGGGTCGAGCAGTGGCTCTAAGATGAAGGTTGACTTGTCTTCGTCCTCCTGGAGAGTTTGTAGTTAAAGTACATGAGAGCTTTGGACTGCGGGGCTCTCCTGGGCCAGCAGGTGCGTCCATTTCCGAAGTAGTCCCCCAAACACTGACAGGTGTAGGAACCATCTGTGTTGACACACTGAGCGTGGCGGCTGCACCGGTGAGACCCGGTTAGACATTCGTCCTTATCTGTTCAGGGGAATAGAAGGAGATAAGAAATGTTTATAGATGACTGCTTGTGAGATATTTAATCATCTCTTTTTTTATTTTCGGAGCATGAAGGTAAGCCAAAGCTGCTTCATAGTTAAGTCACATTAGATCAGTCTGGTGAAGGGAAAAGGGTTTTTCAGAACCGTCTGTTTCAAACCTGCTGAAGAGATAATGTTTCAATGCTCATCACATGGATGAAAACAGAAAACAGCTTGTGTGTGAGCCCACAGCTGAGTGGGTGAGCTATGAGTGCTCATCAAATAAACATGGTTTCTGGATCCTCTGCTGCCAAAGCACATCTTCACTTGATCCCCTTCTCTGCCAATTAACACAGATGAGGAGAACATGTGGAGCCGTGCTCTGATCCATTCAGTCATTTACAAGGACTGACATGGAACCGGTCTGAATGTGGCTAAAAAATATCTTGCTCATGGGCGTCACTGTGAGCGAGTCCAGGGTGGATAACACATCATATTAACATTCGTGGTCTGAGAGCTTCTCCTCAAGTTTAGTGTTTATTGATACAAATTATGTCAAAATGAAAAACATAAATGTTACACATATTCAAGCACATCCTCTCATGAGAAACGTGACCATCTGCAACAACAACCAGAGAAGGATGTTGTTTTTTTACCTCGACATTGCAATGAGCCCTTGAGCGTCCCTATCACAAAACCGTCTTGGCACATACACGCGAAGCTGCCAAACGTGTTCCTGCATCTCCGCCGCGGTGGACACACGTCAGTCTCTCGCTGACACTCATCCACATCTGCAACAAAACACAAACATGTGTCCGACACCACAAACATGTTTGGTTAATTTCATTCTGAAAAGCAACAGTACAAACTTTTTGTCTTTCTCATACATAAGGACTTTACATTAACTCTCATTCATTGTGAACAGCTTAAACAAGATATTATCTCTAACCTAAACCCAACCACAGCTCACATCTCACCCCTAACCTTAACCAGGACCTCAGAAATGACATTTCGCATCCCATTATGACCGGGTTTTGGTCCCCATGTGGTCTACTGGTCCAACAAGGTTGTTGTTTATGCTGGAAAAGGTCCTACAAATGTGCACACACACACACACACACACACGCACAAACACACACACCTAACCTCTCAAGGACAAGGTGCGCAAATGTTTCTTGTCTTTGCTCAAAACAATAATTACCTTCAAAAAGACTTGAGGGGCACAAATTAGTACTTCTTTGTTTTCTAACCTCCTCTTTGTGCTTGAAGCTTTGAAAGACTCACTGCTGTTCAAAAAACGAGGAGTGACCCAAATGCACAAATGTTTTACTCGAGGTGTTATGTCCCTCGAGACTTGTGCGTTGTACATTTCTGAATAATGATTTGAAATAGCTGAAATAGATTGATAGCTGAAATCTACTTGTATTATTCTTATTTAATCTTATTTTGGCAGAATAGTCTCTTCTACATCAGTGCATCTCTTTTTCAAGACAAAAGCACAGATTACTTGTTGTTGTGGACGGTGAACATTTCCCACCATGAGCGTCCCCACTGTGTGAGAATGTCTCCTTAACAGCCGTGAGAGAGGCTGAGGAAGGATCACTTCATTACAGGACAGGAGGTGCCGAGTTATCGAGAGGGACTTCAGTCATAAAGGAGAGAGTACAGGGTCCCTTGGTCCTTACATCAGGTAATTAGAGGCTATATTTGAAGGTGGACAGACCCGCTGCTGATGTGCCATTGGTAAGTTAGCTGCAGGGAGATGACGAGTGTACGGAAACAAATATATCTAGAAAACATATCCTGAAAGAGGTGGTGGGAATACAACTGGAAGAATCTGCTTCTAAGGCTAAGAAATGTGAGAAGTTCCATATCTTAACATATGAGGCATCTATCTACAGTAGCTGTAATGAACTAAGGGGGTGTTTCTGAAGAGGCTCTACCTTCACAGGTCTTGTTGTCAGCGGCCAGGTGGAGGCCGGGGGGACACAGACAGCGCAGCTCTCCCCCTCTCTCCATCTGGAAACCAAACTGGCAGCGCGTAGAGGAACATGCGGCCTCTCCTGGAAGACAAACAGGGAAACACTGGCTGAGGATCCAACCGAGAGACGGGCCACTGGATCACACACACACACACGAGTACAGGCTCTGTAGCACTGGGAGCGGTAATGAAGCCGTGAACAGAAATGGTGACCAAACTGCGCTTAAAGACAAAAATCTATATCTTACATAAATCCCACATTTACATTGCTGCACTTCAAATACCACATCACCACAAAGCTATGTTATGATATCACTTTCTATAATATAAACTGTGAATATCTAAACATTTACGTGAGCTAAGCAAGGTGTGTAAACTCAGTGCCAAGTCCTCAGATACTTTAATCTCCAATTATGGTATAAAGATGGCAGATGGCTTTTGTGGAGAAATGATGCAACGTCAGAAAAATCATCCCTCAACACAGAGATGTTTTTCATGTGGGTTTTTTAAATACCGGCCTGTTAGTTTTAAATGTTCTGTTTAAAGAGGAAATTACTCACTGGTGCAGGTGTATCCATCTGCGCCAAGCGTGAATCCAGGTTCACAGTAACAGCGAAAGCTACCGTGCGTGTTCATGCAGCGCTGGGAACATGGCCTCGCCAGCAAACCACATTCATTCACATCTGGAGTCAATAGGAAACATTACTCAAGCAGCATATAGAAGTCCTGGTGCTAAATGATGCAGAACAACACAGGTAATGGTGGAGAAATTAAAACCATAGGTCTGATAATGGTTATACTCTACCTTCATCACACAGGGGGCCTTTGTACCCTCTGGAGCACAAACACTTGTCTGGTCCCACACATTTTCCATGTGTGCATGACTTATTGCACACCGCTGTGGACGAATATAAAAACCTCAATCTATTTTTTTGTTTATATAGTAATTGTGTAAACATCCAGCAGATGCGGAGCAATGTAAGCATTCATTTGCAGTCGTGATTCTGACCACACATACATTCATCACTGTGATAAGCAACAACTGAAATAACAGAAAATATCTATTTATTGTATTTATAATATTCTTTACTTTGAGTAGTATTGCATCTTTAAATAAAAAATCTGATAAGCAAAGAAACATCAACCTAATTGACTTGTGTTGTGTGTAAAATAAAAAAATCTGTGTATTATATTACACTCCATATATATATTATCAGTTATGTAAATTTAACACACAGTTTCTAAAGTAGTTGTTTTATGTAGAAGTAAATTAAAAACTATACTTAAGTGTAGTTTTAGTTACATTTACTTATGTTTCCTCCGCTGATACTGATCAGGAGGAAAAGGTGACCGGACATGAGGGTAAAAAAACTGATATGAAGGAAGTTGCCAAGAAAGAAAAACATATTTTCTTTACATTTATTTCCTTGTTTGTTATTTTGCTGAGATGCTGCACTGATAACCTGTGAACTCTGGGTATGTGTCATTGTAGCTGTCACTTAACGTCAGAGTGACTTACGCTGACAAATGCCATTAACATTCCTCCATCCCACACAACAGGAAGTAGTTTGACCAAAGCTGCAGTGTCCCGGCCGATGGCGACCCCCGCTGTGCCCCAGCACATCCTCCACTGACCTGTGGAGGCTGGGACAGAAGGTTATCAGATCGTTAAGCATCATCTCGCCTTCAGGGTTTTAAATTCCCGACTCAGACTCCTGGAGAAAGTCTATGTATTTAAAGTTTGAACACAGTTTTTGGCCTTTAAAGTTTTTCCTGAAAGCAGTTGTGTAAGTCTGAAAAAGGAAAAGCGATTGCAAATCACAAAAAGATGAGTAAGGACGGATGTATCATAAAATGGATCAATATGGTGGATGCACACATTTTGTCGAATTACATACATTGACCTCATTAGTGGGGCATTATATATATTACACTCACAAGTCCGACACTTGAAATGTGACAAGGTAAAGGAAGTGCATTAGTGTGATTTAGAACACAGCACTCAAAGTCAACGGAGAGCAAGTAGACATGACTTTGCCCAGGGCTGCACGAAACAGCACACAAACATGTCTGTTCACTGTTTCTAGAAATGTAGGAGGATTCTTTTAGTTCAAAAGTTTAAACTGCAAATATTCATCAGCGATCAAGTGGACATTGTCTTCAGAGAATTTGTTTATTCCAGGTTAGTCTTTAACATCTTTGATTACACATATTCTAACCACATTCATATAACAGGATGTTGGCAGATCCGTACACTGGAAACCACTGTTATGAAACACCTTCCTCATTCCCTTATTGCATTTCTAAGAAAACAGAAAGAAATTCTGAGCAGTAATAATTCCTCCCTCATTAAAATCTGCTGTCATAAACAAAAGTGCAATAAACTACATGGCATTCAAAACCACTGAACAAGTTTCACTCGTAGCTGCTGTTAAATCTCCTCACACCCACACGGCAATAAGAGCCTTGTGGTTAGACACAGGCCAAGTAAAGGTTAATTTCACATGCTCGCACTGAGCGGTCTGAGAGAGAAATCCACAACATCATCATCATGTAATATTTATCATTTATTTATTTTAAAAATAAAGGAATCCTTGACTTTTAATAACTTTAAAAACATGGAGTTTCTTTCTTACCTTTCCTGATGATGAGCCACAGAGATGGTAATGAAATGCACCATCACCACAAAGACTCGCCGGCTTATTTCAACCATCTTCTTCCACCACGTTTTAACCTTTCAAGTACATGTTAGCTCCCTCTTTCCTCCGACACCTTCGCTCTGTCACTGAGGCACAGGTTTTGTGATGTGTGTGTGTTTAAAATTCTGGACGTGTTTGTGTTTGTGAGTGAGTATTTGAGGTGGTGGGGGGGTCACACGGTGTAATTGGAGGGTGCTCAGAGAAGGGGGTGTGACAGTTCACCTGTGTGCAAAACAGAGAGGGACAAAGAGGTGGGGGGGGGGGGGGGTCCAAATGAGAAGGACTGCAGAGGAATATTTGGAGAATGCAAAGCAAACACTGGTTAAATAACTGGGTGGCGAAAACAATGTTTTCCGCTCAAGATCATTCTTCTTCTTCTGTTTCTGTTTATACCTGTGTAAATGTTGAAACTTAACCAAGAAAAAGTGGTTGACAATCAAGGTCTAATTATTCACTGTTTCTGGTGTTTTCTACCACGGCACATGGTCTTCACCAGCACGACAGTGCAGCTTAAACAAAGGTCGTTTTGTTGAATGCAACAGAGTCAAGCTCAACTTTGGAAGGATCAGTTCAACCTCTTCATAATGCAGTCAGCAGCACTTGTTATAATTAAACCATTTGTTGCAACAGATGGGAAGACAGGAAGACATTGAGTAAATTTTAAGATTAAGATTAAGATTCCTATCAGGTTAACATTTCAAACCTTTGAGCTAAGATTTGAACCCAGAATGGTTGAGGCTGGAGTGGTGGAGGTGAATCAGCAGCAGTGTGAGGCAGAAAAAGTGAAGCAGGGACCAGTGAGGAGGGCGTTTTATTTAAATGGACCACTGCCTTGATGTGACAATGGCTGTGATTGGTGTGTGACTGATGGGACTACAATCAGCTGACTGTCCGCTGGCTATGACAGTGTCATTTAGGACTAAGTTTCATATGTGTCGTAAATCTGTCCTGTGTTGAGTTAGATAAAAATATAAACAACACTCACATGTTTATCTTTAAATATGAAGCTGTTATGTTTTCTGGAGTGAATGGACACTCGGATTCAGAGAAACAGGAGATAGTAAAACTTTACTGAATAGTCAGAGAGCATGGAAACACAACTAAACATTTTCAAACATGCAGTGAAGCAGGGGCGGACTGGGACAATAATTCAGGCCAGGAGGTTGACTCCTTTCCAGGCCACCCTTTTCACACAAAGCACCAAACCTCTAATTTTGTAGGCTAACCCTATTTGTTGATGTAATGGTTACCAGGCTAGTAAACAACTAGGCGGCGAAGTTACTCACTGCCCTCTGCCGTCTTTTCAATGACGCCATCTTTGTCAAGTGCAATAAGAATCTCCAACCAAAACAGTGAGAATATGACATTTCCAAGGGCTTTTACTTTGAAATTCTGCTCATATTAAGAAGTAGTTTAAAAACTCCTTGTGAGATGACACAAATATTTCATCTAACGCACCTAAATTTCACCTAACCACCTAAGTGGGGGTCAGCATGAACAAGGGTGAGGTAAAATATCTGTGTCACCTTTCAAGGAATTAAAACATGATAATATATTATATGAGCAAGTTATGGTTTCCATAATGAAAAAGTAGCCCACTTTGCTTTGATGAAAAAACATATACAAATATTCCATATCATTATACATGTTATTGTTTTGTATAGAAATCAAATCAATCGATAATATTTGAAAGGTCCGTCACCTCATTAAAGTTATCAGTTCAAGGCCAAAAAGACCACCAGGCCACCGGGAAATGTCCCAGCGCTCCCGCTGTGCAGTCCACCGCCACACTGAAGTCCAGGCATTTTCCTGAAATTTTGCAAAGGGGTTCGAGTCAGTCGCTCTGGGCATATTTCAGAACTTTTCCTGCAAGCCCCCCGGTAAAATATACAAGTGAGCGCATGTTAGCATACCGCAGAAAAATGTCAGAGTGAGCAAGTGAGCATGTGACAGACCCAAACTGACGAAGACGAAGAACACAGTTATCTCAGGATGAAAAAGACACTTCATACATGAAGATGACATCGATGAAGATGTCAACTTGTGATGACAATGAGATTTGAGAGCTTTTGGTGATTGGGACAGACCCCGGTGTTGATGTGCTGTAAACAAATACATGTGATTCCCACAGCAGAATTTAAACATCAATTTTAAATTTAAACGCCCTCGCCTTAATGTGGACGTGGCCAACTTTCCAGACATTTTCAGAAGTTCAATCTGGCAATCGACCAAAAACCTTTTTTCACTCTTCTTTTTGTTTGCTTCTTAATACATAAAAAAAGGTTTTAAAAAAGTAAAGGAATGCTTTTTTTTAATATAAAAAATAGTCAAAGATGGACACAGAGGATGACTTAGTGTTTTATAAAGACTGGGACTAAGATCTCAGGGTCGGAAATGAGCGCTGGCAGCCTCAGAGGTCAGGCCTTTGAAGCCCTAACCATTACCAGCTCTGATCAGAGTGCAATCAGTTGTATTAAGCTCAAAGGCGGAGTCCTTGTCTGGACGCCTGGTGGTCCACTCACCACACACACACACACACACACACACACACACACACACACACACACACACATGGCTATGCTGCGTCTGTCTGATGAATGAACATCAGCTGTTAAGTTGATGTCATGCGTTCGCTTCCCTGCAGCGCCACTGAAGGATCTGATTAGACCTCTACACACCAGGGCCAATGTTATTTTGCTTGTTTAACCAGTTTACAGCAAACCAGACCGTTCTGCTCTCAATTGACGCCTAAAATTGTGCAACCTCAAAACAACAAATGGCAGATTTTTGGCAGCTTCCCCCAAACCCACTCAGCTAATTATGAGATTACTTTGGGTAGGTGGCCCCGGGGTGCCACCGCTGCAGAGGAGACCACAGCTCAGAGGCCCTAACAGGTTTTAGATTCAACCGATCATACGTGTAGAAAAACGTGACTGTGTGAGGTGATGGATGACAACAGATAAATTGTGTGTGCAAAACTTGTGTGTCTTCGTTCAGTTTCAACTCTGTATCTATCTGCAACCACACACATACACATACACACACACACACACACACACACACACACACACACACACACACACACACACACACACACACACACACACACACTCTGTTCCCCCGCCCAAACCTCTGTCTTGGATGGTTTTTGTCAAATGTGTCACCACCACACATCAGCAAGTGAGGTGGAAAGAAACCATAAAATAGCTCTGCATGGTCTGCCTTGAATTAGCTCCAAACCTCACTCCATATCTGTCATAAACGATACAATTAAACTTAATCCCGCCTGCCAAAAGGGAAAGGAGCGAGGGAAATGGAATAAAAAAAGAGAACGAAAGTGGCCATCAACAGTAAAATAGAATGATAAACGTTGTCGGTGCGAGCGCAGTGTGTGGCAAGTGCAGGGGCTGATCAGAGAGCTGTGTGCTCTCCACCGTCTGCCAGCATGGACGTGGTGGGAGAGGACTGAGATTTCAAATGCGTGTCCGTGCCAAATCTGCAGATCTCCCTTTTGACCACATTAGAGGTGTAACGCACTGGTGGTCTTTGATTCCTCAAATTGAAAAGGGATGCCCCACAAAGAGATCAGATGTCATTTAAAGGGGCCTTCCCCACCCCCACCTGCTCAAAGAATATTACATATCGGTCATAAATGATGAGGTTGGAGTGAATCCCCCCCCCCCCCCCCAAATGTGAAAATAAGATTCCTGGAACAGTGTTGGTGGTCAGTCACACACGGCACATAGGCAGCCCCTTCTGCTCTTATTAGATTGTACTTGCTTCTATGTCACACTGGCATGTGGCTAGACTACGTGAGAATTCAGATGCATTTTCATATTTTCTTGAGGGATCGTCGCAGTAAAACAAAAAAACCACCAGCGCACTGTTGAGTCAAATTAATCTTAATTTGCACCATAATTTACACCATCAGTTAAACACTGACACTAATGACTTTATTTGGGCCTAAACTGTCAAAAGTCTGTAAAAAATGAACAGTCTGGTGACTTTTTTCCCCTTTTTCCTTAAATTTTTTTTAATGCTTTAGATGTTGAAGTCACTGAAATATTGACACTTAACTTGAAGAAAACGTATGTTGCAAGAAAGATAAAGGTCTATGGGATTAAAATAACTTGTGCAGTTCCAGGTATGTTTGGCCGGGGGTGATGCTGGTTGCTGCTTTCTGTCTGAAACTGTAAAAGTAACCTCTAGTTATTGAGTGAAGACAAATGAAGATCAACTGAAGATCAACTGCAGACCTCAGTCAGCAAAGAAGCTGCACCCCCGCTGCTGCACAAAGAGCTGTTCACCTGTTCATTCAAAGTTCAAGGGAGATGGAGTCAGAACGCAGAACCACAAACTGGAGAATGAATCGACATAATCATGTTGTTGTCATGATCAACAACATCTCTTACGTTGAGAAGTCCCAGCTGCTACTGCTGCTGCTGCTGAGCGCGTGGTGGAAATACACCCCCCCCCATCCCTCAGGCCCTGAAACTGATGAGAGGAACAGTTCTCGAGATATACGTTAGATGTGGAAGCATATATGAAAGAAACAACTTTGAGAAGACGCCTACTGTAAATTATAAACAGTCTATGCAGTCAAATTATAATTCAGTTATGAGAATATAGTGTATCCATATAAAATTGCATTTACAAATTTTAGATTTACCTTTTTAGGTAAGAAAAAGGCTTATGTATATATTAAGAGCTGGACATTTACAAAGTTAAGCAACTGAGCCTGATCATTCCTATGGCTGCCACTGTGTAGTACCAGTGGGAATGAACATCCCACTCTGCCGCAGCTCTGCATCACTTCATTTATCTGCACTGACAGAACTCAAAACAACACCACTTCATATAAAACTGTGGGCAGGTGCTGTCTTCACACTGGAGCCTGACTGGCAGAGACCTGAGATACACAAGGACACTGGTGGAAAAGGTTTTCAACTTTTGGACTTTTCATAGCAGTGAATACTCTGTATCCCTCACATATGACAAACAAACTGTAGATAGTGTAAACTGCTTCAATGTATGCACTTGTAAGCACATGTCCACACATGGAAAAGGGTAGAAGTACATCTGGTTCTAATACACATACATGAATGCACATTATGAATGTGCAGTATGTAAGAATGAATATGTAAAGTACATACTGGTATGTGCGGGTTCTGTTTCAGTCCTTTTTTAATATATTTTTTAACATTAAGATCTGAGGAGGAGGTCTGGTGTACTCTGAACAAAATGGTGATGAATAAACTAACAACCATAATCTTTGGTGTATGTCCATTTTGGGATGTGAGTCTTGTAAGTAACATTCCTATCAGAGCCCATCTATGGAGAGCTTGTCCCCTTCCAGGCTGTAATTCAGCGTGGGAGCGGTCACAAGAAAGTCCTAAAGGAACTGGAGATTGGCTAAACAGCCAAATTAATCATATACATCTTCTATTTCTAATTTTGCAAATACAGGATTGATTATTTACTATAATTTCAATGAAAAAATACAAATGTCACTTTTTTCTTTCAGAAATAACGCATGTTTCTCAATAAGGATTTACGACTGATTAGAACAGGACATCCTTCCTCGATATCTCCTGGAGTCTAAAAACCGGAGGGTTGATGAACTAAGAAGAATGGAGATCAGGCTAATGTAGCAGCTGCTAACAATTTGTGCACTGTGGTGTTAATGAGCATATTCCACATGCACATAAAAACAGGCTCTGGTGAAACCAAAGTGGTGAATGTGTGGTGCATGATGTCACAGGACGGTACTGAATTGATTGAAATAGCAAACTGAATCTAATTGAACTGTATCTGTTGTTTCTATTATACCGAAAACATAAAGACCATTACGTTTTGGGGCTGTAGCTCCATAGGCCCCCATTCATTCTGGACCACCCACAGAGCGTTCCCCCTACACAACCTGGAAGTTGTGAGGGTGGAATATCTTTGTACATAAGAAATTCTCTGGCCGCAGTGATCGTGGGTTGAGGGTGTTTCTCAGATTTGTGCGTAGCTGTGCTGAGACTTTCATCACCACCGAGCTACTGTGGTTTTTTTGGGTAATGTTTTTCACAGGTGACCTCAGGATGATGGACAGTCTGGGGTCAGAGTTCTGGGGGGGTCTGCAGAAGGGGTCGTCCAGGTGTGAGGGGTGAGATGGAGGAGGTCAGGTGTGAGGGGTGAGAGGGTGGAGGTCAGGGGTGAGGTTAGCGGACGGGACACCTGCGAGGGCCTGATGAGGACAGCAGTGATGTGGAAGGAGGACAATGTAGCAGATTTGAGGGGAAAATAGGGAGGACGCCTCACACCATCCATCACCATGGTGCTGATCACCTGCATGGCTGCAGATGCACCAACTGAAATCATCTGCCTCACTCTGATCTGACTGGATTCAAAAGAGGAGCAATAATATTACATTCATTTAAATTCCCTCAGTTCATTCAGAAAAACGTCTGTGACTGCAGAAGTAAAGTAGCTCTGTGAGTAGTTCAGTGTTATTGAACAGGACTGAGGACAAGATTTTCATTTCAATGGTTAAATATAGTGAGAAGAAAAAAGTACATTTGTTCAATTCCTAGACATTAATGTGACTCTATGTCTTTATGTTATTCATGTGGTTCAGTAGGTTAGTGACAATAATAACCTGAGTGACTTTTAAAATGTATTCAATATTCAAGAACAATTTAGATCAAGATTTGCTGGGTTTGGTTTTGGACATTTTTTAAATTTGAAGAGTTTAGTTACAATAAGTTTTTAACTTAACTTAACCCTGGACCACTGTGCGTTGTGGCAGGGGGCTCAGGTAGGCTCAGTTACCCTAACCCTAACTTCAACCTTAACCCTGAGAGTTCATAATGGTTTTTATTTGAAGATTAAATCCAATGAAAAGAATCATAGTTGCATCATTAAAAAAAGGTTAATCCCCTTGGGATTTACAGTTAAAAGTGATTGACGGCTCTTTTATAATGGAGACACAATCATTTCTTTCTGACACAACAGTAACATTTACCACCACACATGTAAAACTGAGAATCTTTTGTATCATACAATGAGATATTATAAGGTTATGAACATGGTTAAACTGTATGATTATATACTTTGTGTGATCACAAAATTCCTTCCTTCCTTCTTTCCTCCTTCCTTCTTTCATTCCTTCCATCCTTCCTTCCCAGTTTGTTTGCGTAACAACCTCTTCCTGTCACCACTTTGTCATGCCTGTTAGGTTAAAGCTAAACTGGGAGTACACAGTGTACAGAGAGGCAGAGCAGCCATTAGACACAGAGCTTTGCAGAGATTAAGATGCAAACCAACCACCACAGGCTGTGTCTGTACCAAAATGAGGATTAGGGCTTTGTCAAGCGGCGAAGGCAGCAGCACCAAACAACGCTTAACCATGCAAAGGCACCCGAGCATCGCTGAGGAAAATTACACGCCATATGTGTTTTTACCTACTGATGAGTGGGCAATATTTTCGGAGAAGGAATGAGCAATGTTTCTAATTCAGTTCAATATTTCACTGAGGGAAAACAGGAAATGTTTACGCTGTAATCCTCCATTTCTGGAATAAAGGTGACTTGATGTATTTACGGCTAATTTTGTAGAGTGCACTGTGACGCTGGAGTTGGAGTTATGAGGCTGCATTTGTGTGATTGTGTGTGGGTTTGACTGCACTGGTGCAGCTTTTTTCTGTTAACCCAGCCGTTCTTAGCTTTTTGTTTCACAGTAAATTTGGATTTACAATTCTTTTTATTTTGAATGTTGACTCATTAAAAAGTTTGTTCAAACCCTAAAGGAATAGTTAGACATGAATTAAATGTGATTACTTGCTTGACTTGCAGAATAATATTAGTGGTGTTCAAGGCTGTTTAGGAACAGCGGTGCTTTGAATTAATTACTGAAGTCGGCCCGTTCACATGTTATTGATATTTAACAGACATAATGTTGAAGAATTGTGTAAATGGAAAGCAAAATAGGAGGCAAACCCCAAAAGCCGTTGGCTCAACTCTTTACAGAAAGGACGAGGTAGAAACCGCTCCCATCCTCTTCTCAACCAGTTTGAGTCTTTGAGCTCTGGGAGGCGCAATAGAGTCCCTCTAGCAACTAGAATTGCCAAGTGCCGTCAATATCCTAAACTCTGAGGCTGATGAGATTTACCCACATATACTGACACAAATTTTTTTTTTAAATGTATTATATGACCTTGCCCATGTGTTTGTTTTACTAATTATTAGCTTGTTTTTTTAACTGGCTCCTGATTTAAGCTCCAAAAATGATCGTACAGGTAAGAGAGTGACAGAATCTACAAGGTCTAAAAGAGACCTTTACAAATGTATTTCCCAGAATGAACTATTGCCTTAAATTGACTTAAGAAGCCCATCAATCTTGATATTTGATATTTTAAGTTGAAGGAGTTGGTCAAGACTGCAGATATTGTTGCAGGATGCTGGATGAAGGACGTACACTTGTGTTAATGGATGTTTTCTCTCTTTAGTGTGTTTATGTGTATGCTATCACTTGTGCAAACAGTCAACCTCTCTACTCGCGGTGTGATAAACCGGCCCACACAGCGCAGCAGAACGGGGCCGTGCCTGTACCGATAACAAGGCGGCAGGCGTCTGGCAGAGTTCACTGGCCTGGACGCACGGACAGAGGGCTGATGCAAGCTGTGGCTCCACTTCAGTCAGAGGAAGCCACATCTTTGCAAGCACAGAAAACCAACTGTTCTATCCTTTCTTTCACTTTCACTGTTCCTCTCTCCATTTGCTTGTAGGGCAGGAACATTCTGAGGGGAAATGTTTGGAGAGCAAATACTGTATGTCTGAGAACATGGTCAACGTAAAATTAATAATGGTTAACGAAAAGGCCTGAAAAATGCTCTTGGACAATTTCTATTGGAATTTCTGAGTTTAGTTTTATCTGCTGCAGTGGTCAGGTGCCTGTTTCATGGGTGGGCACTTCGAATCAACGTATTCAACATAGTTAATACACACACAAGCACTATTTGACCCCAGTGTTAGCTCGAGTGTTAGCGGTGAGGCTGGGGCGGATGTCCCTCTGTTGACTCTGAGTGATGTAAGCTCGAGATGAGCTTTGCAGATTAAGAGTGAAGGCAAACAAAGGGCCCTGCCAAGATGAGCCACAGTGTATACAGATTAATATAACAATACAGCCACACGAGCGCTGCCGTAAACCATTTGCATAACTCTTTTTAAAGTGTTTTGGAAAATTTTCTTGCTTTGCTTTGAGGAGATACACCCCCCCCCCCCACCACACACACACACACACACACATGGAAACTTATACCTAGGTGGTCCATTCCCGCCGGCATCAGTTGTTTACCTAGCCCTGCTGAGGATCACAGAGAGGGGGAACAGACAGCGAGCGCCGCACATTCGTATAGATCGGACACACAGAAGTGTGCGATACATGCAATGTTATCACATGCGATGATGGACCTTCTTGCCAACGTACATATACACTCACAGGAACATTTACTTTTGCTTTTCACTCACTCCCAACAAATCTTTTGCTGCATGACAACTGATCAAGAATTACTTATGTCTGGAAGTAGCGTACAAAACAAGTAGCAGCAGTCAACAAATATGTAAATTCATCTATCTATCTATCTATCTATCTATCTATCTATCTATCTATCTATCTATCTATCTATCTATCTATCTATTGGTTGCAAGAAAATGTGCCGTGAAGAAGAGAGAAAGATGCTGTTGTTGTTGTTGTTGGTGAGGAGGAGGAGGAGAAGTTGAAGGATGTTGGTTATGGTTGATTGGTTTTGGTGGTGGCTGTGACGTCTCGGGTAAAAGTTGAACTCAACATGAAGCCACAAGACGAATTTGCTTTGCCGTAGGATGCAAATGTTTTATTCGGCCCAGAACTCGAGCAGGAGACGAAGGTTCACCGCTGGTATATATTTGAATATGTGTGAACATGTCCTCAGTCTCTCCTGCGAAAAAAGAACAGAAAACAACTCAACCAGCAAGAAATAGATCATGAAACGTTCACACTAACCACACACACACACACACACACACACACACACACACACACACCTGAGGGTTCTCCTTTAAATATTCTGCCCAAGCACCACTTCCCAAATTCTCTCTGTTACAGTCTGTTCCCTCTGAAGCACAAGACCTCACACTCACCTCTTTTTTTTTTTTTTAGACCATCACCCCTCATCCCCATCAGTCTTACCTGTCGCCCAACACTCTGCTGCTCTCAGCCCTCTGTGGGGGTTTAGCATGTGTTAACATGACAGATTGAGCCCCAGTGGGAACCTTAATTGCATCATTTCATGGATGCGAGTCAGTGCTGTGGTCGGGAGAGTAAACAAGCTCTGAATCCAGGAGCCGAAAAATTGAGTAAGGAGAGGGGGGAGTGATGGAATGAAGAGTGGATGGAGGGATGAAGAGGAGGACAAGGATGAATTGCAGAGCTGATGTAAAGTAGAAAAGAGGAAATGCTTCAGGAAAGGGGAGATACAGTAAACAGAGATATGAACTGAAGGGGTGTGAAATACGAGAAAGTGGAGGTGTGACGACAGCAGGAGAAGAAAATCCCTCCGTTAATTAGAAAAGTTGACAAAAAGCAACAGTCTACATCCACTCAAACCTCCTCCGAGGTGGTCGCTGAGTGCGGTTTGTTGTGTTATGTGATAAGCTGAGAGGTTAGTGAGGTGGCGGAGGAGGGAGCGGCGAGCTGCTCGGAAAGTGTGTCTTCATTAGTAAGTGATCGGGGGCCGGGGAATATGAGATTTCAACTGCCTGAGTCGTGCGTTTCAGCAGTAGTACTCAGTGAGTAAACCCAGAGTAAACACATGAGGTCACACAATACACTGAGCAATTAGGACTGTGACAAAACCAGATACACAGCCGGGGGTTTGACATGCACCCACACACACACACACGCATCTACACACAGACACACACTTGCAATTCAATCGTAACCCTAAGCCCGAACCCTCCATGGCTTTTAACCTTTTAATGGTGTTTTTCACTCAGCAGTTCTTTTAATTTTTAATGAACCCAACTGGGACTTTGAAGGATCTTTAGAAACCACAACCCCTAACCTTAACCATTACAACAAAATGACTAACCCGTACCTAATTCTAACCCCTAACCCTAAACCGAAAGCACCTATTAACCCTCAAGTTGCCCTTTGAATAGGTGAGGACGGACCAAAATGTCTACTCTCCATTTGGTTGATATTCAAAACACACACACAAACTTGTACTTCCATCTTTGTGAGGAGCCTCACTGATGTAATGCACTCCCTCATCTCTTACCCCAACCCTAAAACCAAGTCTTAATCCTCAAACAGCCCTTTGAAGGGTTCACAAAGATATAAGTACAAGTATACACACACACACACACACACACACACACACAGAGAGAGACACACTAAAGCAACCACCAAATGTTTACACAGTCCAGATCCAATATTCTCACATAAATCAATATGTTGGAACGTGGGGGGGCACAGTTCATATTCACCATCACAGGAGAGCGTTGCCAGTGTGGACAAACACAGAAGTTAATGCACCAGATTAATCAAAGTTGCTCCCCAGCCACGATCCAGCCCTGACAAGACATCATGACCTCATGTGTTAACACGTGACATCAAATGCACAGCGCGCAGTTTACAGTGATTTCCACTGAGCTGTGGTATTGTGGCGAAGCCGTAATGTACAATTAGATCACAGTGGAAACAGTTGTTCATGGTGCACGGAGAGTCAAACGAGACCCGAAGGGATGTCGCAGTCACCGTGAACATCGGCAGACGTTTCCAGCGAGCTGCCGTGGGTCGACATGGGTGGTATCAGAGGAATCAAATCATTTGAGTCAACAGTTAGAATAATGGGTCATAATGTGGGTTTGATAAAGGAGGAGTGAGAGACAATAGGAGGACGGGTGGTGGCTGTGGAGGGGGTGTCAAATAAAACACACTGGAACATGGTGGTCCACATTTGAAATACAATAATTCTACCAGCTTTATTCAAAGATCCAGACTTTTTCATGCAAATCCAAAATATTTATTTACTACTCATGAAAAACAGAAAACGTAGTAACCAGTCAGAACTTTCAAGATTTTGTATATGCCTGGATAAAATGATGTTTGTTTTCTTTTAAACCACTGTACTGTAACCCTACATAAATACTGTAGTTTGTACTCATGAACATCAAGTTATTTAAGATTCAGTTATTGTGCACTCTAGAAGAATTTTACTGTCCTGCACAAGTAGCTCCACGCTTGATAATCTTACGCTGCAACACGTTTTGAATCTGAAGATGATTTAAAATAGTCGAACAAAGTTGAAGCAAAAATTACAAAGGATAATTGTTACTGTTTTTGGCCTTGATTCGCATTAGTTTCATTGACTCAGTTCATCGCTGAGATCTTGGAAAGCAGCAACACTGACGTCCGTTTACAACCATTTATCTGAACATTTGGCAGAAATGAAAAGTCTCAACTCTACAGGGAAGCAATCAAAAAACTCCTTATCCTTAACAATCATATTCGTGAACATGAAATCAGATTTAATTAAATGATACTAAAAGCCTTCACGGGAAAAGTTTGGTTTTGTTTGGTTGAAGTTGTGGCAGAGAACAGTGTTGTCATTAATGTATGAGCACAGTAACAGTGAGAAGTATCTTTGAATAGAAATGGAGCCACTGACTGTGAAGCAAGAAACTGATTGAACTGAATATGCTTAATAAGTAGAATTGTAGAATTAGCAAGTTACTGTATGAATTAATCAATAGCCCTCATTCTGGGCAGATTGTGGACATCTGTGATATCACTAAAATAACTGGTGCATGTAACACTTATCAGTTCGATGTACTCTATGAAAAATAACACATTTAAATTCATTTTCTCTCTTTTTATTTTTAATATAGAAAATTGAACTGATAAGCATCACACAGACCTTAGACGAAATAATCTGCAGCTGGACAAAAGGTAAAGAAATGTCAAGTATAATCGTGAGAGAAAACTTTTGCAGGGAAGCTCTGTAGTTGCAAAAATAAAGTATTTCAGTAAGTATTAAAAGACAGAACAGTAATAATAATAATAATAATAAGGAAAAATGACAGAATAGAATAAAATGTGTCATTACAAAAAATAATACAATCATAAATTTAGAATACTCAGTACGTAGACATAGCAGTAACAAATAAATACGTGATATTCAGTTTAGGACGTACATATTACAGACGAGACAACAGGAACAGAAGTGAAGATCAATGAATTGTTCACTTTGTTCTGGATGAGAATAAGAAGAATGACGTCTCCTCTTAATCACGAGGCTATTGTTTTGTTTTTGCTCTGCTCTCCTCCTGTTACCCTATAAGTATTGCTTGTGCTGCCTCTCTCACTCATGTATACAATATTATAGCATGCACTTCCAGCCATCTCAGTCCTACAAATATTTGGTATACAGGCTCCTCATGTTTATTCAAAGTACTGGGTTACACTGTTTGGGAAAGATAGCCAGACAAGGGCCCTTTGGGAAGGAAAAAGAAAACTATTCCGAATGAAAAGTAATGATTCATGCCACAGATAGTGTATAAACTCAAATATACTCTGGACTCGCTGCACTATTGGACAGTTCCACTTTATGCAATTTTGATTGGATCAGAACACTGCATAGACAACTAAGTATTGCATTACTTTAAATATGGCACTGTGTGCACTTGTGTGTGTGTGTGTGTGAGAGAGTGGAGTGAGGTGGGTGGTCTCCACTCGCTATCATTATACAACACAAAGCCTCATTGGTATTTGAGAAGGAAATTAATATTGCCATCAGCAGTGGCTCTTGCGTGTGTGTGTGTGCGCCTCCATGCATGAACTTGTTTGCGTACTTCCGCAAAACAAAGTGGAGAATTTCCACTTGGGAGGAGGAATTTTTTAGCATTTCAAACTTTGAGCGATGCCATGACGCTGCATGACGACATAGCAGCCATCACCGGCTGTCAATCGGCAGGCAGCTTTTTCCATTCAGGCTGCAGCAAAGGGGAAAATCCTGGGAATGTAGCCACATTGGCCCTAGTTTAACTTTTTACCTGGCTGGAGGAAAAAAAAACATCAGTGGAAATGTTGCAGCTGATTTACCAGAGATGAGACAATTCCCTGTATGGAGCCACGACTCAAATATGACTCCGCCTTTACATTCAAATACCATTCTGATTGAAGATTTAAGTAAAATATTAGTTGGTGCTTTTGTTTTCTTTAGTATTTAGTATACATACCGTAGTCTGAATATAAAGACGGACCATACGCCCGACTTCCTTCCTAAATAGTCAAATATTCCGTATAAGAACACTACCATTTTGCTGCAATCACGTCATTTCAAGCCAGAGTCTGTACAGCCGCTGTAGCGAGGTCCCTCTGACACACGCTCGACCAATCGTGAGTCAGTCCCAGCTGTCAATCATGATGTTTCACCCTGGCATGACTAATTAAAACCAAACTTACTGGAAACATTAACAGTTCAACAAACATCAGTGTGATGAGAACTGCTTAAAATGACAGATATCATCTTCACGAAAATGTATTCCGCGTAAATTTTTGACTCTTTAGTAAAGTTAATCAGGTCTGCTAACATGGAGGAGACAGGGTTTATGACCTATGCAGCAGCCAGCCACTAGGGGGCAATCGAGACACTTTTGGGGAGCGGACATGTCATCCATCTTTATATAAAGCCTGTTTATCAAAACTTTAAAAAGGTGTGCTGCCCCCAAGTGGCCAACAAAATGGAATCACGAACATCTGCGATACAAATGACAACTGGATTGTAATTTTATTTTCTATATTTTCTACAGAAAATGAGGTCTTCGACACTATATTGCTAGAAAACTCTTAGGAAATTAAGGAATAAAAAACCATGAATATTTACAAACAACACTATTAAAACCAAAACAAAAGAGACAGGTATTTCAGACATGCTATAAATTTTAATAGACATATTGATATTTCTGAAGAGAAAGTTATCCCTAGTTTTATTTACAATACAGGAATACAAAAATTGTCACATACAGTACAATGTAAAAACAACATAGAGAACTTAAATAATTATTTTATTTGTGTAACTACTTAAATAATGAAAATGGTTATTCTATTCACACCACGCCGTCTCAGCAGCTACAATGCAACTTTCACATTAAGTGCTAAAAAAATGATAATTTTCCATTTTACAGCATGAATTCCATTTTGACTCATTTCGACCAGGTATAATTTTATTTCAGCAACAAAAATAAGGCAGGAGATGAACAACAAATACATCTTTTATGGACAATGAGCGTCAATTAATTATGATACTTGGAAACTGTTTTTCAAATAAAAGTTGGGGAAGAAGCAGAATCATAAGTATTTGCCTTCAAACCAATAACTGCAATAACTGATGGTTCTGTGAAGTATTTTAAAGGAATTTGAAATGGCAAAAGATCAAATGTAAAGTTGGTAATAAGATCTGTTATGAGTCTAGGTGAACATGGGCATGCATGTGTTTGTGCTGCATGTGAATGGCTCTGAATGAATTTAATTAAATCATTAACACATTGATGTGGGTCCAGACAATCCCAGTCTTTGTTTAACTGTTTTCTGAGTGAAACGTTCAATCTTGACTTTCAGGCTTATCTCCATTAGACAGAGCCTCAGGTAAGTTTGAAATCTGCTCTGCACAGATAAGATCTGACTCTGAGCTGCTCCCACAATGACTTGGTGGCCTGACAGAATCTTTGAACGTCTCACAACAAAGACACGTTTCTGACAGTTGTTATAAAATCATGTGTCAAGAGGAAAGAATTAGATGGACTCAGTCAACTGCTGTGAAGTACTCTAGGCAGGCACAGACATGCATTACTTTCATATTGGAATAAAACAAATAGAAAGAATTATATCCTCACGTGTCTTTCTTATTGAGAAGCTGCATATGTATAAGTACAAAATGAAATGACATGAACTGACAAGCTTAGTGTAAAACTGCTTTCTATAAACACCATTCTCTCCCATATATTATTACGCTTAAAAAAATAAACCCTCCTCTATGATAACAATAGTAATGCTATAGTTTTTTGCAATGCTAAGTAGTACTTAGGTAAGCTCTATTGGAAATATACATCACTGCTCTATCTCTTCCCTTTGTAGTTTTGAGTCCGGGTTCAGTTTCAGTGTGTGATACTATGAAAGGAGTTTGTTGAACCATACCTGTTCTAGTGTGTGTCTGTGTGTGTGTGACTGTGTGTGTGACTGTGTGTGTGTGTGTGTGTGTGTGTGTGTGTGTGTGTGTGTGTGTGTGTGTGAGACACTGTGTGTGTGTGTGTCTGTGTGTGAAACTACTCTCATTGCTCGTTTAATAAATGTTTAAATTCATTTTGAATAATAAAGTTAATAAAACAAAAATGAATACAGTGCATGGGAGCTAATAACTCCATTCAGATTGTATGAAACTGGCGTTGACAAAGTACAATGTTCTCACTCAGTCGTTCCTATTCCTGCATTAGGTAACAGTCCTCTGTTGTAGATCTATTCTGTACATTGATAGCAAAAGAGTGTTGCAAAACAAAGTATACACACAGTATACTGTTATAGCTTTTTATGACAATGTGCCCGCAAACTAAATACAACATCAAAAGTGAGACAACATGGTTTATCCCTCTTGTGTTAGTGCCTTTAGAATAGTTGAGCATGGTGGGCTCTGACCCATGATTCTCAGAGACTTCTCAGCTTTTTACAGCTGAAGCTGTGGTTCCTCCAAAGTCTGTGTTTTGTGTGTACACATCTATTTTGCAGGCTTTTGAAGGGACCAAGAACACAAATTGGATCTTGAGCCACACCACTCCTCCTGAACAATCAACTGTCTCCACTGAAATGCCTCCATTTTTGTGGGGGCTCTTAAGTAAGGCAACAGACAGCCCCTGAAAAGATCCAAAGTCTTGGGTTAAAACGGTCTATTCCCGTGGAGGTTCTGTTCCTGTGGAGTCGGCCGCGTGCGGACGTTTGCTGAACGAGAGAGGAAATATATTAGTGGAACTTCCATAACTTGGCCATGCTTGTCAATCATCTCGCTGCTGTCTGCAGGTCTGTCTAAAATGTGAACACGGCTTGGATGCCAGGCCTGGTGCTCAAGAGCAAGTAGCTTATAGGTGAAAAGAGGAAGAGTTTGGTTTGGTGATGTGGATGAAAAGAAGTCTGACGGGATCCTGTGTGTATTTGTATGTTATGTATACATGCCTGTGTGGGTGTGAGGGAGGTTAAGAGGCCATATTAAGGACACCCCGTTAGAGTCTGCTGGTGGTGGTAGGTAGATTTGTGTCAACTTGAGGATGACGGCAGGGAGCACCCCCCCCCTGCACACCCCTATACGATATAGCTGGTCAGATCTAGGAGGTACGAAGTCATGTCAATGATGTGGTCCAGTATACCGTCTTTCTCCTGGTCGTTGGGCATACCCCGCTCACTCTTCTCACACTGGGCTCCAGAGTAGCCGCTCTTACACAGGCACTTGCTGGGCTCCATACACACTCCTCCATTACGGCAGGCTGGTTCACATTTGGCTACATCACAGGGAGGGAAAAGAGGAAAACAGAGGTGACTCAAAGTCAAATAGGAAAAGTTGAGAAGCGTTCAGAAGTCCCAAAAGGTCAAGTAGGTTTTTGAGGACTTAGAGGAAATACTGTGGCAGACCTTCTGTGCATGTTGTGTATTATTAACCTCATTAACACATTTGTAAAAGAACACATGGACGTTTGTCCCCAAGATACAATTGAAGGTACTCACCAACTCGGCAGAAGGGACCCTCCCAGCCGGGGCTGCAGCAGCACTTGCCAGTCGGAGTGCAGTGTCCATTCTTACAGTGTCTGGAACAAGCTGTCATCAGCAGCTCTGGAGGCTCCACCTGACGCTGGCACTCCTTAGGGGCATGAGGTCTGCAAGAGTTGTTAAAAAGAAGGAGGTAAAGTAACAAATTACACATTCTGGGTCAGGGCTTAATTTCACATTCCCGCTTAAGATTTTTCAATTAAGTCACATCCTTATTAATAAAATAACATAATAAACATATGCTCATTTTAGGATCTTGTTTCACCAACAGAATTACATTTATGTTTAGTGAAGATATAATATTTCCCTCAGATGAGAAGATCCCATGTTGTGAATCTTACAAGTTGTCACATATGTGCAGAAATAGCAAAGACCAGCAATGAGTATAAGCCCATAAGATTGGGACCGAGTAGATGTGTTCTGAGATGAGTTCTGCTGAGACCATGAGGTCATCAGGTGGGAATGACAGATATAACTGGGTGTCATCTGCATAGTAGTGGTATGAGAAGCCGCGTGAGTGGTTAATTAGCTTAAATAAGTGTTGTACATTGGAAAGAGAAGGGGCCCTCGCATCCAGCCTTGGGGTACCCCTCTAGAGGAGGGGATGGAATAAGGACATTTTTACTTGCCAAAAAACATTGCACTTTGCCCAAGATGCCCCTACTTGAGAATACAGATACCGGGATGCTGAACGGTATCAAAAGCTGCTGATAGGTCCAGCAAGATAAGAACTGAGGAGTGAGCTGCCACAGATAACAGCTGTTTCAGTGGAGTGGGTGCTCTAAAAGCCCCAATGACATGGATCAAGGGGGACTTTTCATGAAAGAGATTCTGAGACCTGTTTGACAACTGCCCTCGATACCCTTAGATAAGAAGTAACAAGACCAGTCGATCATTCTCAACTTGAGCTGTGTCAAGTGAAGGCTGAGTGTTTCAGAGAACTGGCTACTGATGGGGCATCTTTTCAGTCAAAAAGGAAGCAAAGGTACTAGTGGAGATGTTCTTGTCTGAAGTAGGATTCATTAACATTTTAAAGGCGTAAAAAAAAGGGTAAAATCTCAGATGATATGCAAGGATTCATATCAGCAGCAATTTTTTCAGAATGTATGTGTTATTTTTAAATATTATGAGTGGGATTTATTTTGAATGACAAATAATACTTAGACATACGTTTTTAAATCTTTGCAGCAAGTTAAGATGTGCTTATATCTTTATAAAGTGTAGATTTTCTTCCAAGATGTGGTAAATTCATAGCATTTCAATTGTGAATCTATTTTCACTTTTCACTCATGCTTTCCTAATTTCACCCTACTTGAAGAACAAAACACAGCATAAGGTTAACACAGGGCTCCCACAGATATAAACATGATTTGGAAAATGCAGACTCACACACATCTCCAGTCCATGTGCGTAAAGTCTGAACACCACAGAGACATATTGTGATCTTTCCATATTAAGACAAACATGCAGACACGCACGGCAGCAAATGGGCTGAAACAGAATCATTTCATATCACGCTCTACAAATCTGGAAATAATACTGCGGGTGCGTAATCAAGTTCAAATGTGAAGCATTTGTTACCGCCTGTTGCCCATCGGCCACACACACATTTGTCTGGTTGTGTGTTTGCGGAAGAGAGAGAAGAAATATAGATTTGTATAGCGAAATAATTTGTTGTACTGACATAAAAGGCCAATGAGGCATTTGCTGAACACAAAATCTTTCACACAGGCACAGAGTGGAGTCCTGTAGACTGATACTGGTATGATGACTGAGAGGCAGTGAGGTTAATTACTGTATGTACGTAATGCTTAGTCCATGGGAGTACGGGCCTCAATGCTCCCCTTTGCAGAACAAATGGTCAATCAGTAGGAGAAACCAAAACCAGGTGGAGGTTACATTCTCCAACCAGGGCTGAAATCAGCGATGTCTTTCATGAGCTGTATTACGTGAGTGTGAAATCACTCTTCTCTCGGTCTCACCTGTTCTGACCTTTACAAGTACAGTACATATTATCTGTGTTCTACCTACTGTACAGATTTGACTATGTGGAAAGATTCAGATTCCAGCTTCCAGTTAAGAATCTGTCAATGAGAGTAACTACAACGTGTAATGACGACTGCATTTATTTAACTGCATGAGTGTTCACTTCCCAGTTTGATAAATGTGTTGCGAGGGTTCTGACAGACACACTGACTGATGGCAGTGACAATACTGTGACTGTGTGCGTTTAAGTTGCTTTAATTTTGGAGGATGGAGGGTGGGTGGTGTGGGTGGTGTGGGGGGTGTCGATTCCCATGCTCCCATCAGCACCCAACTCCAGACTCCATCCACACTGGCTTTTGTTGTTCCAGGCTGCATGTAGTTAAAAAAGAGCGAAGGAGGGAAGCAAACAGAAAGAGAGGGAGAGAGAGAAAGAGTAAGAGTCCCTGGAGGATTGGGGGGGTCTGTAGCTAACACTGTTAATAGTAGGCAGGGGTCAGCAGTGCTACTAAACAGTTTGTACGACTGCCAGGGTGGCTGTGAAAACAGCACCTGCTGGTAGCGCCACTTGACAAAGGCAGCTGGGTCAACAGCCACTGTGGGAATTCATCAACTTTGGGAGGGGTGGTGTATGTGTGAGAGCAAGGGAGTGGGAGAAGGGCGACAGTGCTCACACACGAGGAAGTTACACTCACAGAGAGCGAGATGACGATGACGAGAAAATGTCTGATAAATACAGTGCAAATCAAGAGATAGTTCAAATGAAAATGAAGCGTAAAGCAAGTAAAGCATGTGAGTTCAGGAATGACTGCAAACCTGAGACAGAGAAATAGGAAGACTGCTGCGTGTTAAGAACATCATTCTGTCCTGACATCAGCTAAACATTAACAGATCTTAACACATCCATTCAGGTCTGTGCCGTCAGAGCAGTGTGGATACTCTACCTCAAATTTGTTCCTGATTGTTTGATTATTATGTTTGTCTCTGTGTGTGTGTGTGTGTGTGTGTGTGTGTGTGTTTAGCTTGTTGGCTCACAGGGGCTATT
Organism: Paralichthys olivaceus; assembly: GCF_024713975.1. Lineage (NCBI taxonomy): Eukaryota > Metazoa > Chordata > Actinopteri > Pleuronectiformes > Paralichthyidae > Paralichthys > Paralichthys olivaceus. The sequence goes on from NC_091100.1 coordinate 7,693,310, forward strand.
TGATTGACACGAGGTATATGTGAGAAAAGGGCTGTGGAGTGGTGTACATTGTGCACACTAACAATGGCTTAATCAAACGGCCCAGTGTGGTCTCTTTTGCTGTTTTGTCATCTGACTCCATTGTTTGGGGGCTTCTTTTGTAGCTTCATTCCCTGTTTTAATTGTGCAAGAAATTTACTGTGTATTGTAGGAGCCAGGGCTATTCAGTGGGACTGGCAAGCAGCTTTGTCAAGGGGAGGACCACAGCAGAGATGTAGGAAGATTTAGGAGGGATAGGAAAATAAAGAAAAGGCTTCTTTTTTTTTCCTGCGGCGTGCTGGGAGCTAACATACCACACGCTCACAGATGTGCATGTTCGCGTGTACCCACCACCCACACAGTAAGACACAGAGAGGCACACATACAGATAAATATATCCACAAGTGAGCACCCGCAGTCTCCTTTTCCTGCAGCTCCAATGACTTGTGACTTCCAAGGCTAATGCAGTTCATAAAAAAAAAGGTCCCAGGACCTTATATGAAGTTCAGAGTCTTATTAAGGTCTCAGCTCGCTGTAATTCAATAGGTCCAGCTTGCAGCTGACGAAACCTGAACGTGTGAAAAGTCTGTCATGATACAGCTTCTCTTCTGTTGAGAAGAGCTGTAACAAACAGAAAAGCAAATTGCATTTCACACCAGAAATCAGCCGGAGGTTTGGCTCTATACATAAAGCTACTGCCAAGGACTAACACTCAGCGCAAGACAGATTCTGTCCATGCATGGATGGAGGGCAACATGTGCCTTTAGACTTATTTTATAAACATGTAACTTTATTACATGGCTCCCATGGTGTATTATTTATCCACAGAGGGACTGAAACAAATCCCTGTCTTGTGCTGCATCATCATGTCATTGTTTGTTAGTATGTTTCTTCTCTCAAAAAGAAAAGAATCTTTCTTGCATTATTTGTTCCTGGCATAAATATAATGCTCTCACTGTATAAATAATTATGTTAGTAAATGCAGACTCAGTGGGAATGAATAGCGGCCAAACTTGCCAATGAATACCTGCCTGCAATATTTGAGCAATCAAGCTGGATTTTTACTCAGTTTGAGGGCTACTGCTTCGTTCAATTACTGTTGAGGGCTCATGAAGGAAGAAGGGGAAACAAAACAAGCACAATCTACATATTTACATATTTTACACGTATAATATTAAGATTATTTTGATTTTTTTAATGATTTTTTATGTTTTATGTACTTTAAACAAATTTCTTTTGCATTCAATAAGACAGTCACTCTTAAGATTTGAAATGATTGAGAACTTAAACTTTTCAACCTTAGTCTGAACCTTTAAACACATCTTCAGTTCATCATATAGATGTAATATGAGTTGAGATATTTCTATCCCACTGCTGTACCACACACTGTCTCGCTTTCTCTTTTTGCTCCTACGCCCTCACACCACACACATTCAGCATGTTTCAAAATGCATGGTGGCCTATTTATTATTGGAGGGGTACTCCAACTGACAAACAAATACCTAGAAATGAAGTCATCTGGTCAGGACATGTTTACACAAACACTGCTGAAGGATTTTATGGCTGATGTTTCCCTGTTAGCCTCTACCGCTCTCCCCCACAGTTCCTCTTCTATGTTCCCAAACACAGTTGATCAAAACACAGCGCTCGATGCTATACTTGACCACAAAAACCACCATACTCTAAAACAAACTTCTTTCTGAGAAAGCTGTAGGGTCCAGATGTCTCGGCAGTATGGAAGAATAAGAAGGGGAGGACCACCAGACTTGATAACGTGCTGAGGTCAGACACGTTAGCTACCCCATTTACTCTCCCCTGTCACCCCCTCTCCGTCCTCCCTGTAACAAGATCCTAATAACGAAGCCAGAATGTATTAGGAGTCAAGAATCCAACACCACAGGGTCCACACAGACTAAACAAGTCCAGCTGATGGTGGAAAGAATTGTTCTTCAGGAGAAATGCATCCAACAGCCATGCCAGAAAACATAAATTTGGAGTGAGCCACCAGGGCCCCTTTGAAACATCTGTGGTGTAATTAATTGTGTTAATGCCTGGGTGGCACTGTCGTCACCCAGGAATAATCAGTTGTGGATTTGTTTTTATTATTATTCAGAGGTATGCAAATTCGCTCTCTCTGAGTCTGTTTCTCTTTCATTATCTGCCTCTCTCAATAAAATCTGATCGTGCCTGAAGATATATTATTCATTTGGGACTTTTCCTGTACATCTATTGAGTTCAAAGTTGGGCATGACCCACACAATGACCTGAGCAGATGGTCCTAACCCTGCGGGATCTCACTCTGTCAACTTCCTACCATAATTCTGATCAGAAGATATGAATATGGGGGGGTGGAGCATTAAATCTAAGAAGCGATTGGTTTCAATTACAAAGTCTGCTTATGTTTGCAGTGATTTCTTTATTGCCAAAGTCATTTATCAAAAAGAAAAGCTTATACATCCCTCCTGTGTCATGTGGGATGAATTCATGCCCCGTCTGCATATTTCAGGTCTTAAGTGACAAATGTTTTTTGCATGTACTTGGTTTTGCACAAACAGTTTATAGATCCATCATTATGGGAAGGGTTTCTATAACTGTGGCGCATATGGTATGTATTATGACACAGACACACACATTTGAATCCTCCTGCACACATTCCAGTTGTTTAACATCAACTAATTAAGCATTAGACTGCACGGAAATGGTCTGGATTGCACCACTCAGAGACTAACTGCAGCGTTGTTGAACACCATTCACACGATGACGAATAAAATGTGCACTGCATTATAAGTATGAACATGTGCATATGTTTCGACATGTGCTTAAGGTGGAGGTCTCTTTGCTTGACAACAGGTGCCTTTGTATTTCCCTTACTCTCAGCAGAATAAACCCTGCTGTCGAATGCTCTGAAAATAACCAGCAGCCAAAAGTTACCAAAATGAACATTAGCAGCATTTGTTTTGGCCAAAGCAGGTGGCGATGTGATGACTTGTTAAAGGGCAGAGAGGTTCTGGTCACAGTGATATGTTAAATGTGTGGGGAGGGGTCATGTGTGAGCAGCGAAGACTTCAGGATAAAATCCAGAAAGAAAATATGTTACTGTTCTGAAAAGTTATTAATGATGGATCCAGGGCTCCTTGATTGTCAGATCTTTGTATACTGTATAGCTGCTTTCAGACCAGCACTGAACTCTGGATTGTCTCCTGAAATTATCCAGAGGGGCTTTATGCGAGAACACAAATGTCCTAGTCAGTTGCTGCAGACATTCTCCAGAGTTTCTCCAGCCAGTTCCATAGTAAAAGCTCATAATTATCTAGAGGATTCACTGCAAGTGCGTGGGCGTGTGGATAACAACGGAAGCAATAACAAAGGAAAACAAAAACAATAATACAAATATAATAGGATGAAAAAGAGATGTCATACACAAAGAAAATGCAGACAAATATGTTGACTTGGAAAGACAAAGAGATTTGAGAACTTTTACATACTTAAGAAGAAAAACAACACAAAGTTGTATTTATTTTACTGTACCTTTTGGGATCCACTAGCTTGTAGAGTTTCCCACTATGTGACTGTGCCATGCTTTTACTGCTTGCCAGTATGTAGACTTCACCTGAGAAAGAATAACAGACGGGTCACAAAATCCCTCTGCAAGATTTGCATAGCATTCTTTATAACGAGACAAATAATTCCTGGTGATTAACTTCATGCTTAAGGTCACAAATAAGTGCAATAACACTTCAACATCAATTTAGTTAATGTGTGAGAATGAGAAAAAAAGACAGGGCTCAGGATACAAAGATGTGAGGAGAACCGTAAGAAGCGACCGAGCTAAAGCTTCTGCAATGCCGCACTTGCCAAAGGACTTGAAGAAAGAGTTTAATGGGACAATTGGATACTCATGACTGGGAACCAGGCAGATAATTTAATGAGTAACAAGCCTGCGAGAAAATTCCTTAAGAGGACAAATTGTAAGCATGTGTCTGTGGGGCCCGTACTTTGGGACACACTCCTTCCCACCCCCTCCACGATTCTTGCACCAGTCGCAAATAATGATCAATTGCAGGAATAATAATAAAAAATAATAACTCCAAGACGTGGCAGACACTGTGATTAAACATTTCTGATGGCTTTGTCAGTGATCCACATCATGTGTTCATTGTAATCAGAAACACCAGGGCTGACAGTTAATAATTCTGTCAGTGTCTGGTGGGGGTCAAACTGACAAAATGTTGTGTATCATATTAACCCGCTCACCTCAGCTCACCCTATCTTATCTTATTGCTGCAGCCTCCAGGTAAACAGTAACACATCTCTCCTCCCCTGCAAAACACTGCCTTGTAGGTGGCCCAATACAAGAAGTTGGTCTTTGCAGTATTATTGCTATCTTATGGAAATGACAATTAATCCCTAAGGAAGTTTATACTATTTAATAACCTGTTGGAGGTGCGACAAAGGTCAATCAGGTACTGGTCTCTGTGTTGTTCTGAATGTCTGTTCAATTTTCTTAGATCTACAATCATGTTTCTATCACATACATATTAAATTACCACCTCGAAAAGTTTTGATGTCCACTGTTTTGTCATTTGAAGTCAAAAAGGGAAAGATTGAGATTTCAGGAAGAGAGTGAAAACTAAAAATTGGAGTAACTGTGTAAATTTCTTATCATTGCCACACTGACCCTGTTCGTCCTCTCCGAAACCCAAGATGTGTCCCACAAGCATTGAGCCACAGGAGCCAGCTGAGCCCAGACACAAAGCTTTTTCCTGCCACTGTTCACCACTTGCTGATGTTGACATAGACTTCTGGAGGATCCGCAAGTTACTGTGGGAAAACAAAACACACAGAGCCATTGTGATGTCAGTAAATCTCATGTGCACATACTGTATCATATGTCCTGTAAATGACAGGCAAAATTCTCTTTGAGTTAAGATCTGGAAACAACAGCAACTTTTTACTTTTCGTAAGATAGTTCATTGTCCCATCTTTCTTTTCCACCTAATCTCTTACATGGTGTTATTTAAGACCTCTGCCTTCAGTTTCAAAACAAACATAACGCTGGAGCAAAGGACACAATTTTCGGAGTGGGAGGGGAAGTACACATCAAGTACACATTGAGGTCTCGGAAGATTTCACAACATACAACATCAGTTACATTTTGAATCAGTGCTGATTCAATAGTCAACCCTGTTCTTACCCATTTTTATCTCCAAACACATAACTGCCGTACAGTCTCCTTGACTGGCAGCCTCTGTAGATGAAGCCTCCCACAGGTGACGCCCCCCCACTGGACTGCAGGTCATAGACAGAGGGCTCATTTTCTGAGGGACAAGGATGTAAAGGTTTGATTAGCTGCTTCTTATTATCCCTCTGCTTGTTGTGAGTGCACACATCACCAGACTTATCATAGAATATTCCATCTCACTGAGACAGAATGTATTTATTACAATATTCATCAAGCAAAATCATAATATTATGATTATGACTTATTTACGTAAATGCTTTTAACAATTCATGTCTAGAGCAAATGTAGTTGTGTTTCTGTGGGAACCTAAAAAATTAATAAAAGTTCAACATAATGGTCGTGTGGTTCTTATTAGAGACACTCACTTCTGCGAGAACAAAGAAAAAAGTGTAAATCTTGTTTTTAATGGCACAGGAACTCACAAGCGTGATGTTGAGGCCACGTGGCACATTTTTTTTATTACAATAGTCTTGGCAGGGGGAAATATGAATGGAGTTTCGCTGCTTTTAAAACTTTATGATCCAAGGCTTGGTGTTCTCATTCTTCAACTGAAATCACTTTGGAGTTTGGGTGAATGGCTAAATCAAGGACGTTGCCAAGTGAGAGGTGGTCTGTGACAAGAACCAGCACATTGAATGGGAGTGAGAGATTCGTTTCTGTTGCCAAATCAACTCTCATTTTAGAAAAGATAACTAATCAACCCAGTGTAATTTGGAACAAATCGCAGCAATTTGTTTTCTTTATAGGCGAGGCATTGTCAAGGCACTGGTGTTATTGATTATTTTCTCAATGTGGGAAGAATTGGGCCCCTCTCAGCTGTGTTTTCAACAATGGGAAACCATCATCTAGACAGTGACTGTTGTAGACAGATTTAAATCTTACTTGTGGACAAATCCTCACATTCTCTTGGCAAATCTGATCTCCACAAGGGGGGAATTGTACTAGATCACATCATTTTCACATTTAAACTTTACTGTCTCTGCACTCAACCCAGTGCATTTTGTGAACTCGCTGCCAAAACACCATGTTCTCACAAAACGAGAGACATTTGTAAAGACATGTCAATTTTAGCAGAATAAATGCAAAAAGTTACCCAAGAGGTTAATAGATCACCATTTCTTTCTCAAGATGTAATACCGGCAAACAAAACTCAGAAGATTGCACTCAGATGTTTTTATCATGAATTGTATTAACAATGCAAACATAATTCACTCTTTCCAAACTTGTCAATACAATTATAACTCACCATAATCTTTCCCCTTAGTAATCTCCAGTATTCTTCCTGATGTTGTGTTTTTGCCACTGGCATCTGTACAGAGGATTAGGAGACTGCCGTTGTCTGTCTGAAGACGATCCACTGCACACCTGCAGTACAACACATTAGATATTACTACAGGGACAACATCAACTAACTAAGTATGACATTTACATAAGTGAGTTATGAAATTCTTTCCAGCGACTGATTTTTCAATTGACAAAAAAAGGCAAACGTTTGAATCAGTTGTTGTAGCTGAGTTTTGAAGAGTGCATCTTTTTTCCCCAGGAACATCTGTTTAAGTCTTCAAGTTTGGCATCACTCACCTGCCTGGGTCATGTAATCCATGGGCAAAGATTTCAGGTGGCTGGTTGGTGCTGTTGAAGTATGGGTTGTTCCTCGGTATTGAATACGGTGACGTACAACAGTCTGTGTCCACATCTACCCTGAGGACGGACCCTGTGAAATCACTGTATTCAAACACACAAACAAAGAAAAAAAACCTTCACGATGGTACGAGCTAGAAAATAATTCAATTTTGGGATTAAAAAAAACACTCCAGAATTCATACATAATTGTTTGATATGGAATCTCACCTTAGTCCATCCATTTCCTCCATGTCATCCAGGGTGATCATGCCATCTCCCAGGATGATGTGCAAGAGACCATCAGGGCCAAACAGCAGTTGGCCCCCTAGGTGCTTCCTATGCAGCTCTGCTACTTCCATTAGCACCCGGACTGTCCTGGTGTCCACTTGGTTTGGGTTTTTCCTGAGAAAAAAAAACCACTGTCATCACGCTAAGAAAATTATGGTTGCTATGTAGCATGTGACAGTGAGCCCAAAACTGCCGCTCCATTGGGAGAAAGGTCCCTGAAGAAATGTGATGGTTTGAACTATGTAGGACTAGACATGTTTTCTCACATGAGCACATACTTAAAATACTCAAATAATTGTGTTGGTGGGAAAAGGCTGACATGACACGCCGAAGGAATATCCAACATTAAATGAGAGACATTTAGTCTGAATCTAATGTGATACCTCATTAAGGAAAAGTGTGTGTGGGTGAAACTCTGAAGAGGTTTCAAAATGTTGCACAATTCCTGGTGCAATGTGTAGATCTGGCTTCACGATATCAGCAGCAAATATTACATGATGTGTTATTTTGGTTACTCCTGTAATTTTTAAAAAGCTGTTTGCCAAAGGAAAAAAAAATATATTTAACTACCATCAAATACTTTAACTGTCATTTCTCTATTGGAACCTCAAATTATGGACTGCAGTCACAAAGACTGCATGCCAAGACTATAATTTAAGATTAGATAATTAAGTCAAACATACAATTGTGATTATGCAAATTAAAATTCAACACTTAAACACGTTCGTGGGAAAAGATTGTTTTCTTAATCACAGGTCATTGTGAAGGGTGTGTGAAGCATCAAGACAGCAAAAGGCAAAATACTGCTGTCATCAGGCTGTGTGTTGCAAATGAACGGCAATCACGTATTCAGCACAACTGTGAGAGTCAGCTCGCTGGGACGTTTGACCTACATTCTAAATCCCCATAAGACGAAAATTGTTTTCATTGCATTTTTAGAAAAAATTACTCTGTGTGCCGCTGAAGCTTTTATATTTTCTGGGATGAACCTGGTTCCTGGTAAAATCTGCATCTAATGAATGTTGTTAGTTTAAATAGTCAATAATGTCAATCCCTCTAGGATTATGTGATCAGAGAGATGTATCTCACTTGCATGAGTTTTTACCTTTTTGAACATTTCACTATTCAGGAATGAGACGATAAATGAAAACGTGCTGGCAGTGGAAGTTTATGTGCCCTTTCAGACATTTAGACACAGACACAGACACACACACACACACACACACACACACACACACACACACACACACACACACACACACTTCTCCCATTACCTTGAAACGGTGTATTCAACCACACGGAGAATGTGGTCGTGTGGTCCAATGGCCCAGCGCTCTTGGTTGGTGGTGTAGGAGACGTAGAGCTTGCCATTCTTCTTGTAATTGGGGTGGAATACCAGGCTTAGCAGGCCCCTTTCATCTCCGCCCTGCAGTCAGATGAGAAACACAAAAGATCCAGGAGTTAATTATGTCCCTCCTCGGCTTCTGCTCGCCTGTGTGTGGGGTTGGAATCGCCCCCCTCGGCCATCTTCATCATCACCAAGACCACTACATGCAATCCCTTACACACCCACCACCCCCCTACCCACTTTAATTCTTCAACCTCTCTAATCCCTTTTTTTATTTATCCATCACATTCCCTTTCACACCCCTGCTATTCTCTCATTCTTTCTTTTTCTACCATCGCCTGTTTCACTTCACACCTTCACCAGCCTCCTTGAATATACCATTACCAACCATTTAAAAGCATTTGACTCTGGGTAGAGCTGCACCTCCTCTACAAACCATCTTCCCTCCTGCCTGGTTATGTGCGCTTGTCCTCAGGGTCGGGGGCCCCTGTGACGCCCAAGCCCTCCCGGTGGCCTCCATTGTGCAGTGATTTGTGTGTGTAATCTTTGGGGGATATCCGTGAATGCTACGCTGAGTGGCTGAAAGAATTTATTAGCTCACTCACAGTTCATAGAGAGCACAAAAGTGCAGAGTACTTCAGTCCATGCTTTTTGCTCCCCTGTCCCCTCGCTCTTTCCCGGTTTACACAAAATCCATGCAAAATTGGAGGCTTGGGTGGGGGTGGGGGAATGGAGTAAAAGAGGAAAAAAGAAAACCTAAACAAGGAAGAAGCTGCCAACTCCCACTGTCTTGGCAACATGTTTAGAAAACATCTAAATTGCTTGTGTAATATGTAAACCTTTGTCTCACCCCGGAGGCAGCTTCATCACTTGTCACCACCCTGGTGGTCCTCCTATCATAGTTAGCTGTAATAATCAGCTATTGCATTTCATTCCCTAGGCAAGCGCACCATGCCGGCCCTTTATTTATGTTGTACGCTGCCTCACTATTTATTCTTGACAAATAATAAATCGAATGCCAGGTTCAGGTGTGAAGAATGTTTAGAAAGTGGTTCCTGTATGCAAGTGTGTTCTTCCAAATACACTTGATTCTTTTTTACTTTCACAAAGTAGTAAAACAACAAAAGTGAGCATCATGCAGATAAGTTATATTACTTGGGACACATCTCGTCAAATGACTCAGCTTTCTAGAACAACTCTTGGTCTGAAATAGAGTGGCAGGCGGCGGATAGGTGTCGTCCACATCACAGGGCAAGCAACATACATCGTGCACTGGATCTTGCAGTTCTGCTTGGGCTGCATTAGCCCCGGCCCTGTCAAACACAGCAGTGACACAGGCCACATGCGAATGCAAAAGAGATGACTCTTTGCAAAGGAATGCACTGGAAGTACCAATGAGCAACAACAGGGGCCCACATGATAAGCCACAGGGGTTCAATAAATCTGACTTTAAAATGAAATGTTGTGAAAGTTGACAAATAAATCTCCACCCCAAAAGGCAGAGAATTTATGAGCGCTACTTAATGTCAGATCATTGAAGTCAAATAAAAAAAGGAGTTATGTGGGAGTGAATGCAGAATATTATCCAGCTGCACGTTAGTTGGGAGCAAAGGTGAATGGGAACTTTCATCATGGAAAGAGAAATCCTTCACCTCACCTGCAAAATGCTGGATCCACATGTTGGAATCAAGGGAATGCAGTGACCCACATCCCCAAAATAAAGTCACCACAGGGAATGGGTCAAAAACCACAAATCCAAAGAGGCTTAGATGCAGAGCCAAAGGGGGGACCACCAGGATACACGCAGTTAAATGGGCTGAAATATTAGCTCTCTTGCTAATGACCAGCTCCTTCAGGAGAATGCAAACAGCAGAGCTGGCACCATCAGAAACAAACGCTGCATCCGAGAGCTTTACACTGCAGAGCTAATCCAAGGAGATACCCTGATTAAAAAAGACAAAGTGCCAAACTGATTATGGTAAAACTGCTGCCAAAGCTGCAGTAGGTAAGATTAGCTTGGCACAGCCCAGAGACTAATAAACAAGCTTGTTTAGAGAATGCACAAAGTACAGGTTTCTCAGATTGTCAGTTGAGAAATTAATTTAAAGGATGCAGTTAGATAAGTACAACATATGCATCATATTTGCATCATTAAATATATTTTTATGAACAGTATATAAGCATGAAGATGAGGGAAAATTTAGAAGATGGCTGCTATATTTAAGCTTCATCTCATATCTCTCAGACTTATATGTGGGCTTTATATATACATGTTTCTGGTTATAGTGCCTGCCATATTCAAACCTTTATCAAACTATACAGGTCACTCTGCTGAGTTGTAAATAACATCCCCTCCATTTCCCCCTAAAAACATATTTTTTTATGACCACTATCATTCTCCCACAACTGGGCAAGGGTTTTCTGATTGAATCTCTCATGGGGTATTATCTCTTCATTTTTCACAAACACCTGCCTCTGCATTCCTCTTTTCCCTCCAATTCTGCTCTCTGTGGGGCTCCGGCTTTGGCACTGTCAAAGTGTTGGCGTCACTCCACAGAGAAAGCTGGGAGAGTGAGGTTGCGGGGATGAGGAGCTGTTGTTATCTCACATCTCACGGTGCTTTACATGAAATGCTGACCCTGTGTGAGTGGCTGAGGCGGCGACACACAACAACGCTGTGATTTCCAATTCCGCGGGGGCAGTTGTCTTTGAGTCTTGGTGTCGCCGCATGTGTTGGCCCATGCATTGTTACCCTGAACCTTTTGATCCTTCCTCGCTCATGGCTCGTGGGCATGACTCCATCAAAAGACATTCCACACGAGTTGATTGGAGCACAACAATGTCTACGCCCTTCACCTGAAGCATGTACGCTCTCACAATTAAACGTCCTTTGAGACCCCTCCCCCTGTTAATACATAAAACCTACTGCAAATACAAAGGGGTACAAATAATACAAAATTGCTCTAACCAATAATAATGTGATATGATCCATTGTCTGAACTGATCGATTCACAATATGAATATTATTGCAATATCTGTAAAGTATGTGTAGAAATGAAGATGCTATCAATCACATTGATCATAAACTTTCTTTTGTTTGCTGTGTCTCCTTTTTGGCTAATTGATTACACTCAAAATGCAATAAAAAAAACTAATGTCTTTTATGTTACTGTGTGAGCCAGATGGTTAGAGCATCACAGTGGAGAGACATAAATTAGTCAGTCATTATTATCGATTATTTACACCATATTATCTGAATTGATCTGTATGATATCAATTCAAGAATTTTTTTAATTGCATGGTTATCATCGGTACCTACTTATCTAACACCCTTAATCTGAGGCATAGAAAGTTCTTGGAGAGATGTAAAGTGTCAGTAAGCACTTCAGATGTCGTGAGTAGACATCCCACTGTCTGAAGATAATGATGAGATCAACATGAGTGTGACCCCACCCCAGCTTCTCTGCAGAGTAAATAGTGAAGATGAGTAAGGCTACTTATTTTTAGTCTGGATGGGAGCAGCCCGGACTCCCTGATGACACTGACATTGCAGAGCAGCAGACTGAGAGAATAACATGCTTTGAGTTATTTCTTTTAACAGTTGCTATTTTTTGGAGCCCCCCCCCACTCACTACTGTTACACAGGCTAATACATGTTAGTGCTTCCAGATGTCTTCATTTATAAATGCCACTGTCACTGTCACACATACGACCCTTGAGCGTCTTTACTGAAACTGTATAGTGCAGGATAACGTCAGCAGAGGATGCAGCTTAGTTTCAAAGTTTACAAAAAACACTATATGCCACAGAATATAGAGGGTAAGAGAAAGGTAAGGTGTGTTGTGTTTATGTTCAAATGTTTGTAATTTACATCTTTATATAAATCTTGTATGTTGGAAGCTTATCTCTCAAACAAAACATGTACCTAAGGAGATTGTGACAAGTGGAGTGTGAATGGTGTGAAAAATACTGAAATAATATAGATAGATATGTGTATGAATTGTGACTGTGTGCGTGTGTGGTGGTGGTAGTGGTGTGGTGGGGACTGGAGTACTGAGATTGAATTTCAGGAGAACACCCACAGCGCAGTTTGGAGCCCACAACACCGCAGCACAGCATTGTTTCTGTGCAGTTCAGCTTAATTGGCACCGGGGGAATCCGTGGAAGGAGGGGGGACAGAAGAGCAGGAGGAAACACAGAACATTACAATCAAAGCATGTGCATGGGGCCGATGATAGACCTGTTATCTGCCCTGTCTCCTGGGTGCCTGGGTTCCTCTCTCTGTATAAAGGCAGCTCCATCCTGTTGATGCTGCCAGTAAACACCTCAGCCCTCCCCTGGTTCCGTCTACCCCGTGTGGCTGGGAGCCCGTTCTGGCAGCCAACATCTCAGAATAGGACTCCTGGGGCCTGCGGGGGATTGAGCCACGTCTAATTGTCGTGACGTTTTTATCCAAAACCCTATTGGATTGAATGATGATAAGAAAGCTGAACAGAGTAGGGAGAGCAGCATCCTGCGAGGAGCAGCTGCATACTCAAATGCTGTGCTCTGTTTGACTTCTTGTAAGCAAAGGATCTTGTCAGTGGAGGAGCAGGAGGCATGCGTGATGGATAAACTTCCTGTCTGGAAGTGTGCCTCCTAAACGTCCCAGCTTCCCCATCTCCATGTGCAATCAAAACAATTAGTGAACAATTTTCAAAATTCTAAATCTGAGATTCAGTTGTGATTTTGGATTAAAAAAATAAATAAAATATCAGTTCAAATTACAGCAGAGGTTCCACTGTCTTTGCAAGTGAGATATCCAGAGAGATGTTATGGAGTTACAGTATATAACTCCATATTGCAAAGTCTTCCACTACTTCCAATGTCATAAAGGAAATATTAAGATAAGAGCAAAAGCCACACCATAGCACATCATTTGTTAAACACACATAATGTGTAATCCAAAAATCCAAAAAGCTTAAAAGATACTGTATAAATAAGAACGGATGTATTTCTTGATATCATCTTATTTTTCTAAGATAAGGTGCAAAACCAAATGAGGAAAATGCTACATCAACGATGCTATCTCCTCTCAGAAATGCATGTATATCTATGCAAATTACTGACCCCTCATATTAACAGCAAGAGAGAGCATAATCGCAAAAACCTGACAAAAAGTGAATCACTTGAGTCACTTCAAAATGTTGTGATTCAAACCCAAGAAACTGTCATTCCAGGGTATTGAGTTAGGCACAACTAATTAAAGTATTAAGTAAGTCACCATCGATATTAGAAAGCTTTAGGAACAATATGGGAGAGATTAAGAAAGCCGTTAACCCAGCTTGTGATAGTTAGCAGAAAATAAGCAGTGAGCACAATGTGTGCTGTACATACAGTTAATTAGCAGATAATAGCATAATGATTAGCTGCATTCAGATTTGATGAATGGCTGCTTGTTTGGTGCAATTACATAATTGAATGCTAATAGTGAGCAGGCACCGCTTTTAAGGGATTTTCTTGGCTGGAAATGTGCCTCACACGTTTACATAGGTGCAAACAGTCGCGCTGTAAAGACGAGGTTTGAGGCGCTACAAAATTACTTCCCTACTTTAGAAATGTTTCACAAAAATATTTCATACTCCCATCAGCCAGATTCCTTCCATTTTCTCTTTTTTTGTTTACATCTGTGCTCAATTCACATCCATATTATCATATTACAACTGTCATTCCTTCACTACTGTTAACAGGATTAAAGGCAGCCTCAGTCCTACCTTCAGACCGTTCTGCACCAGCTTGTGGAGGTCCAGGAAGGGCTCTTTGATTAGCTCAAGGTCATGGTTGAGTATCCTGACAGTTCCCTCCCTCTCCAGGACAAAGAGTCGCTGAGATCCGTCCCCACAGTGCACCACGGACACCGGCTGCCGCAGACCGCTCAACACCTCCTGGGCACAGTAGCAGTTGTGTTTGTGTTTCCTGGGTAACAAGAAAGATACAGAAGATCAGAGACTGATTGGCGGAGAAGACAAGGGTGAAGCTGTATTTGAAGGAAGCCGAAAAAAGAACTGGCTATATGTTTAACTTGGATTTTTTCATGGCATTCATAATAATTTTCTTTTGACAGAAATCTAATAAAACCAAAAAGTGCATTAACACTCCCTCTATGTGCTGCGCAAAGAGCACATGAACATTTAAGCTCTGCACCCAAGTTAACAGGGATACACACACTGGGCATGTGCGTGCCTGTGTAAACAGGAAGCAGATTATCTATTCTGCAGGTGGTTGCCAGTTACAGAAAATACTATGAACAAGAACAATAGTAAAAAGTAAGGATTTGGATTTTTTGGTCTAACCTCGAGGTGGAACTGTAGCGTCAACGCAGAATGCGAATATGGGTGACAGTGCCATCATTTCCAAACAACTTTATCTCTATCTTACTGCCGTCCATGCTACAATGCAGCCCTGGAGTTTCTGAAGTAAAGCAGGACAGAGGCATTTCCAAACATTTCCATTTTAGTTGCTCAAAAACTCTAGAATAGTGTGGACGACAGGGATAAACATACAACCAGTGATGCATTTTAAGTTAGTTGTGTGGATGTAGCCTCAGAGTATAAGGTGCAAAAGCAACAAATGAACCCACAACTATTAGAAGTTATTTAACTGAATGTTGGTTGTAGCTATTCAGGTGCAAATTCTGCTGTTTGGTCTTCTTGCCTCAGAGATAAAAGACAGCCCCATCCCCACACCCACCCTACCCCCCGGGACAAAAGGGCAGAGCCGTCTGTGATGTACAGACCTTTGCAGAGAGGAAGGCAAACTAAATGATGCAGGATAAGCATTTTCATTATGTGAGCAAAGCTGAACAAAGGCAGTCAAGACAAACTTTAGGATTAGACGAGTAATTCTGACGCAAAGTATGGACCCACTTCATAATCGACCACTGAACCCAAAACATGTGACAGAGGCTGCGCCTGTTGCTACAAAAACATAAAAATCAGGGCTGAACATCAAGAATTTGAACTTTCAACTCAATCTGCGAAAGGAATAAAACCACAAACCTGCTGATATCTTCTAGTTTCTCGTCTCCCAAGTAGTTGGAATCTTGCCCTTGTGGTTGCTTTCGTTGAAAATCTGGAAAGCATAGACTGGCATCTCTCCTCCCATAGTATTGGCAGAACTCATCCACATCGGCTTGAAACAGTTCTAGCAAACAGAAACAGACAAAGGCTTACTGTAGATTCTGCATGGTTACATGACCTCAAACTGGGACAACAGAGCCACAGAAAATCTAATGAATGCTCTCCTAATGTTTTTAATGGTACGTTATGTTGTATATCGTGTCTGCATTGTATCTGTGTGCTTGCATGAGTATGAGAGAGAACGAAAGAGTAAACGCGAGACAGAGGAAGAGAGAAAGGATGTGATGTGTTTGTGTGTTGGGGAGGGCTGAAGTTGGGCTCGACGAGCCAAACCAAATTCTGGCTAGACTGGGCTGAAATGAACAAGTGAAGAGAAAGTGGGCCAAACCAAATGCATCACACATTTTAGACGGTGAACTATGCCTTCACCAGAGAGCGAAATTGAAAAAGCATTCTCAATTCTAGTTGAATTTCTCTGAGAAAAAAACTGAGCTCCACTTTCATTGAAATCCGAAAGAAAAGCACCTTGGCAGTGAGAATACAAATGTCTGAGTCAGTTGATTTGGACTTTTTCTAGAACTTTCACAATATGCAAATTGGAGTGATGATACGTTTGTAAGACACTATGGATGCCAACCTGAAAGAATACATATATCTCAGGATGAAAAAGAGGGTCCATACAGGTAGATGACACTGACAAAGATGTCAACTTGGAAAGAATAAGATTCGAGAGCTTTTGGCAATAAAAGCTCAAACAAGTTGCAGTGACTTTAAGAGATGGATTTTATACGTTATGTCCTGCCTCCTGGTTTTATCTACCAAGGCGCCACCCCTTGTTTGAATGTTCCTGTTGTTGTGAACAACCCAAATCAACAAAGGCCTGACCTTTCAGCTAGTAAAGTCACATTCCCTAATTCAGCTGGTCAGAAAGTTCTGCTCCCACAGCCAGAACACACCCCGAACACGCCCTCAATCAAATTATCAACAAAAACAAAACTACATTCAGAACGAGAGAGGCAAATGAAAAACACTTCAACTGAGACTGAGATTTATTTCACACAATGTAAAATGACGGTAATAAGTATTTTAAGACAACATTTAAAACAACACAATCAGTGGTATACACTGTGTCACATGTCAAAAGTTCACCCCACTGTTGTTATTGATAGTGGATGATAGTTTTGCTTTATAAAACTGAGTTTATTCAACTAATTGGAGCTAAAACCCTTTTCCTTATTTCCTCAATCCTTCGACATCCAGAACTGTACTTGATATGCGACCATTTCACGCACCTCTGACTGTTTTGCATTACTGAGCAACACATGGGCACAGCATGGGAAATGAAGTAATCAACCTGTTAAATATGGCATGTAATTCTGAATAAACAAAAGTGTTTTTAGGGTGAAAGATATTCTTTGTTTTTGCTGCCAAACAAAGGCACGGTGTGTCCAAATACTGACTGGTTGTGTTTTACTAATTCAGCATGTGAATTCAAGGTAAAAGTGCCATCACATCATTCCTCATTTCCCGTTGGCCTGTTAGTTTATTCAAAATGTTTCATTGCCAAGGCAAAAAGTAATCTGCATAAACATGAGAGTCATACACGGCTACACCTCCAGCCAGTGCAGTCACAACATTATTCCCGGCAAAAAGCAAAGTGTGCAGAGGTTCTCAGAGGCCCTCTGTGACCTAAAAACAATCCTGACAATATTGTTTCCTTTAGTCGGTCCCTCGGAGGACAGAGGAGAGCAAATACACCAGTGATAAAAACACAAACAGGGCTCTCCCTGTGCCTACTTTCATCTCCCTCTCCTGCCACACACCGACCACAAGGGCTGACCGCACCAAATACTGGAGGTGATAGGATATCCCCTCAAACATCTAAACACAACATGGAGATCAAACACACACAGAAACACACACGTCCCTGGCTTTACCACCCACCCTCTTGTGTCTGAAGTTATCTTAACCATGCTGGTTGGGGACCTCTGGTGCAGGGTGGCCGGGGGTGAGTGAAGAGGGGAGGAAGATTGAGGAAAAAAGGGAGTGCAGGGAAGGTGGGGGGCCTCAAGGAGAGAAGTGAGAGTCAAGGCAGTAAATGTCTTTATGGAGAAATAGGTGCTAAGCACATGGCCTAATCAAGGGCCCGGCGGAAGTTTCACGGGAGCGGGATGACAGTTATGGATGCTGTAAAGGCTACTGTTTCACTTTAAAACCTGTGGCCTGCGGCTTTGAATCACAAAAGTTAAGGACATGTCATAATGGCTCATGTCTGTGGTCACATTCAATGTTACTGCTCCACATGATAAGATCCAGATCCACAGTTTTAAAAATGTTTTCATTAACTGTTAAAAACAATTCTGTTTATTCAGATATGCAAATGGAAAGGAGAATAAAAAAGAATGAAAGTGCATGAAGAACAAAAGATATGCAAAAAAAAGAGAGAGAGTAGAAGAGGATAGAAAGGGAGGTGTAGAGAGAGAGAGAGAGAAAGAGAGACAGAACTCTCTCCATATTCCTGGCTCCCCAGCGCTGAAGTTATACTTCCATCTGGTTATCTTCCAAGGCAACCTGGGTGGCCCACCCTAAGTACTTGACATCTTGATGCACTTCAGCAGTTTTACATACACACAACCTTTGTAGAAAAATAAATGTGTCATTCGTCACCACATATGCTGATCTGTGGAGGGCTGAGGGGGGGGTGTGTGTGCGGGGAGGAGCACAACAGCAAACAGAGGGAGGGGGATCCTTCTCATGGATTCCTCTCTTGAGCTTTTTTGGTTTGATTCTCTGAGCCCATATGTCTGTCAGATTATGAGAAAGTAGTGTCATTCCAGACACGTCTTCTTCTTCCCTCTTTTCTGGGCTCTGCGGGACCAGCACCGCCACCCTCAGCGTAGAGCAAGTGTACGCAATATGGCGGCAGGCCATTAGACGCAGACTTGGATGGACTTGGATTGGAATGTATGTGTTTGAAATTTGACTTGCGCTTCAGCGCACCATGTGGGTGGGTTGCAGACAAGTGTGTTTGAAACTGTTCTCTGTTTGCAGATCTCGGCAGATCTAATCAGCTTGTGGCGACAGAGATTGGAAGAAGACTTGGCTGGAGGAGAAGAGACACTCAAAAAGTGTTTGATCATGTTTGGTATGCACAGGTACTAGTGATCTTGCAACCCTTCAAAGGAAATTCTTCTGAAGACCAGATGCTTTCAGGAGGCAGAAGGGCTCCTATCATTTAACAGAAACATATCCACAAGGAAAACGGTTGCATCAATGATTTTCTTTCTTACTCTTCTGTGAATATGTCATGTCTTATTAGAGCCCTAGTCAGAGACAACAGTGCCCCAGCAAAGCAAATTTCCACAAATATTTAAATTAATGTGATTTTAATTCTGAAATGAAAACATAGTGGTGACCTAAGAGCACGAGACACATGTTTTTAAGTGACGGTTTATGTCTGAGGAAGGTGAATGTTAGGTAGTCATGTCTGGACCGCAGCGAGGGTGAGTATGCATCCCAAATACAGAATCAAGTCCAGGAGTTGAGTCTGCAGAGGAACAGTTCATAAAATATTCCAGTCAAGTTGTCTGGTACACTGGTCATACTGGACTTTGGCAGAGTGGAATTTTATTCTCACGTCCACCTTTGAAATTGAACATTTTCTATACAAATGTAAAGAAATGCCTCAAATATGCAGACGCTATTTAAAGAATATAATCATGGCAAGTTTATGCAACAAAAATTAGATTTCCATAATCTAAACAAACCCAACAGAAACAAGAACAAATGTTTCTGCACATAATGTCATAAACACATCAAGATGGAATACTGCATAATAAGAAAAGAACAAATCTCACTCTGCTATTTGCTGAATCAAAGATGCTGGATCAGCATACTGTTTTTTTTGTCTGCATAGGCAGAGTGTGGCAAGTAATTTTACTGATGCATTAGAGTGCAACAGTAAAGCAAAGAGCAAGGCAGCGAGCAAGCAAACGGGTGAGACAAGCTCAGCAACAAATGGAGGTGAGGTCAGATGAGGTAAGAGTTGGATAAATAAATATTCACAGACCAGACTACTGACGCACCATTTCTTGCATATGTCCAGAAATCTGCCACTTATACATGTGCAGGCTGAGTCTCTATAAGAAATGAGGCCTGATGTGAATTTTAATTTAACCTAATCAGAAGTGTCCGTTTCGTTTTAAATGTAGGAGGAACTGAAGAGAGCATGTATAACGTATGCTTGCTTTCACATCCTGTATTTATGTGTATGTATTTGCTTGTGTATCGCCAGGTAACCGCACAGGAGCTGTAATTAAAGTCACATTCACAATCGTTATTATCTGTGTAATTACCTGGTATGTGCCCCCTGCAGGTGTAGTAGAACTCGCGGCAGAAGTCATGGCATAGCCGTGGCAGGTCTGGCTCCCTGTGTGGCATCTTATCCATGTCCGAGGAATGGAACAACACCTGGGCATTGGGGGAGCAGCGAGCGCACTTTATCTCCTCCAGGAGACGTCCACATTCTGTGTTGTTGGTGGAGAAAATCTGGAGACCACACGCAAACAAGGGCAAATGCATGATTAAAATTATGGGCTGTTAACTTTTACCTCTGAATTCACATTAGCGGGTCAAGCCAACATTTGGAAATATTGACATCATTAACATTACACTATGTGGCAAGGTAAGTTCAGATCGCAGAGTGCATTTTCAAATGTTCATTATCAGAAAATCCAGATGACTTGAGAGGCTGTTTAAGATTTACAGAACTAAAACAACTGATCCCAGTGAGCCCAAATGAACTTTTATGGGCAAGTAAAAGTTTGTAATTGACTTTGTCAATGTGTATATATAGAAGCGCCATGCAATGTGTAACATTAACGGCTTTAATTAAATGTTTAGATTGTAGTGACAATAAAAAACAGATGCCTTAGCAGTTTCCACCCCTTGCCAGATTTTTCCATTTAACAAATTAGCCAATCCCGCCCCCAGGTACCACACAGACAGGGATCAGGGATTTCTAACCAACAGAATTACTCTTGAGATACAACAGCACGTTCAGATAGCAACTGTATGTTTACAACACCCTGCTCCCATATGTCACATGCAGAGTGAGACAGTCTCTGGCTGGCAACAAGGTGTGAAGCAACCAGTTGTTGCTGCTTCCTGCTGCCCAAAGCATTACTTCACACGTCACGTTGTACGTTATCATGGAGTTTGTTTATATTCTTCATTATCTTAGCAAGCAGTCAAGTTTGGAGAATTACTGTATGTTCTGGTGTTGTGCTGAACAGTTTGTTCAGACAGCAAAGTTATTTTTCATTGCATCATCAGTAGAATGAAGAAATAAAAGGAAGATGGTCATTTGCAGAGAAAGAAAGTCTGCAGCACCTCTACATTATCAGCCTCAATGCACCACAATTCACATTGCAGAGGAACTCTAAATGCACACAACATAATATCGCCCTATAATATCAGATCTGCAACATCCACTGCTATATCATCTGATATCAGTTTATAAACACAGAGGTTGGAACACTCTGTGTGTTTGGAGAAACAGACGGAGAAATCTCACTCGCTCTTTCGCTGCCTACTCACCTAAGTTCACAAACAGTAAAAGTCAAATTTTCGACTCCCATGTCTGACAGAACTCAGGGCATGAAATGAATGAAGGCAAATAGGAGCCTCAAAGGCTGACTTAGGGTCATTACGCAAAGGTACACAAAGAGTTAATCCGAAAGAAATTAGCAGAATTATTTACATAACAAATTAGCTGTAATATAACACAATGTAATCTGTTTTAGGTCAAGAGCCGTGCTGCTTGGGCAGTCAGTCAGGCAGGCAGGCAGGCAGGCAGGCTGGTAGTGCTTTGGCTCTGTGTGAGGTCCATGTGTAAACACCAATTTAGAGATAGACAGACACATCATTCCCACTCTGGTATCAACAAATTAGCAGTCTGTCGAAGTCAATTACACCAGCGGACCCAAGGCCAACATATGGACGCCTTACACTTCACTCTGATTGCAGAACAAACTGCAACTGCGGGAAAGAGTTTCTGTTTAAGTTGTACAGAGCTGTGTTTACCCAACAGGTGGCAGAAACCTCTGGCTAAAAAACCCTAAGGGTCAACCTGAAAATATACTGACATACCAGTGTAAATCAAATCCTTCATCACAAAAGGCAGAGTAGGAAGAACAAACTGAAGAGAGACAAATAAGCATATCTGAGGTTCCAAAATAAACTGCAAATTGAATCATATTTTTGCTCTACATTTCATCAAACTGTTGACAAAAAAGGGGAGCTCCCAGCTCTGGCGTTGACCCTGTGTGTGTGCTGTGTTCCTCAGTCTCCCTGCCATCGACACTCATGCCATGTAGTGTTGTGGGCATGCCTGCCCTCCTGCTCTAAATTGCCCATTGATTCCGTGTGCCATGGGCTGGCACAAGGTCTGCGGAGAGTAGCATTTGTGTTCTCTCAGCCATGCCCTGTGTCCATATGTTGCTGGGACAGGCTCCAATGTTGCCATCATCCAAACCAGGAACAAGTAGACCTTTGTTTGTTGTCTTTTGCTGAATCTCGGCGAGCGTGTTCCTCAAAAGCAGGGAGGAAAATGGCAATGGGGCTCAGCTGTTGCACTTTTGCTGAGGACACACTAAAGCGTGTCAAGAACGGAAACATGGAGCCTAAATGGCATAAGATAAATTTAAATGTCAGTTCATTACATTTGCTTCATTGCACTTCATATGGAAGAACAACACGATTACATCTTTCTTAGATAGCATCTGCATAACCGATTTTGCCAAATTGCCAGAACAAACAAATTAATACAGAATGCCACACTTGGTAAAAATCACTTGTCTTTAATTTGCGAGAAATCTGTGAT
The DNA here is from genome assembly GCF_024713975.1 of Paralichthys olivaceus. Lineage (NCBI taxonomy): Eukaryota > Metazoa > Chordata > Actinopteri > Pleuronectiformes > Paralichthyidae > Paralichthys > Paralichthys olivaceus. The sequence goes on from NC_091100.1 coordinate 7,715,830, forward strand.
GCTCTGCAGACCTCATATGGTCAGAGAGACTGGGGGGGGGGCAACACTAAGCTTTAACAAAGCACTTGTCCTCAGGGGAATAGGTGTAAGTTAGTTGGCAGGAGGATATAGTGAGGGACACACACACACCCTCTCAAAGACATTAACACTTGGACAGGGCCGATGACTGGGGGAGAGTGATGTTCTCCAGCTTCTCCCATTAGCGAAACCAACTAACACAATGGTGTTGTTGTTATTCTTTTGCCATAATCAGAAAGGGCTCCGTGTGTGGGCAGTGTAGTGGGGAGGAGGAGAAGTCGAGTTTGTCCTATTCACTCCTCTCTCCTCTCTCCCACCCTCCCCTCCGTTTTTTATTTGCATGACTTGAGCAAATTAAATGATGCAATATGTCTTTTTGTCGCAACACAAAGTGAGATACCACCCAGCCACTGAATGATTCGAGGGGTGGTTTACATGAGAATGGCCCGGTGAGGATCCAACGGAATCCGCTACAAAAGTTGGCGACTACAGTTGTTTCAGCTTTTCCTCCCACGGAAACCAAGCAGAGGTTTTTACACGACATTTGTTAACACTTGTGCAGATGCTATCACGGTGAAGGGGGCCAGGTGAAGAAGCGAGGCTAACAAGTCGCTAGCTAACATTTGGTCGAGCATTTCCGCTTTAACGCGTCTAACAAAACAAAACTCCTGTTCGTTAACCACCGACAAACCACCGACAACGTAAACGCTGTCAGCCCCCAGCTCCGGAGAAACACTCGGGGGGTGAAACAAGAAGCACAGCCGGGTTTCCTACCTTTGAAACGGGCCAACACATTAGCTAGCAGCCGTTTCTCCTGACAGTTGTAGCGGAGTGAAGCTACGTAAATCGGTGAGTGATTACCATGGTAACGCCGTAGCGCATTGGACACGCTGAATTAGAGTTGCACCAAGATTGTGTTTAAAGACACCGGAACAACTAAATATATATATGTACAAAATTAGGAAAAATTTATTTTTTTAACAATTAATAGTCAAGCTCTATGGATAAAATCCACTGGGGAAAAAGAATGGAACATTTTATAAGGCACGAAAAACATCAACGTGGATGAACCTGTATGTCACAAATGGGGATTTCACATTTATCCCGCATGTGTGATCACCTCTAAGTCCCTGTGGAACTTAAAAATAAGACTTTTCACCGGGACAATCAAAGGCAACACGGCCCAGGGCGATCACCCCCCCCCCACCCCCGACCATCCCCAAAATACAGCTTCACCAAGAGGCAGCGTGACAATACACGAGGGGCTGTAAACGCACCACATGAGGCGTTTGGGGGCAGTAAAAAGTAAAAGCCCCCCAGCAGCTTCCACTCTGGAGGAATAATGCAACGGGGTGGACGTGGACCTACCCGGGCATCCCTGCGGTGCAGGATCTGGTACGCGGCTCTCCTGGTGGGACAGCAGGACACTCGTGGGTACAACCTGTGACAAACTTCTCCGCTGCTGCCGCCGCCGCTGCCGCTGCCGTCAAGCAACACCTTCCTCTCCCTCTTCTTCAGCCGCTTGGGCGAGCTTCCGTCGTAACACCGTCTCCTCCTCGGGCTGATCTCTCCCCTCTCGCCGAATTTTGCGTCCCCACATTCCCACACGTTGACCGCGATGGCCAGGACGAGCACGAATTGCAAATGCTTCATAGTTTATATAAAAAGAAAAATCATAAAATCAACCCAAAAAAATAAAAAAATAAAACAAAATCCACACCTCCCTCCAAAAGCGTGAGCTTAACCTGCTATGTAATTAATATATATTGATATATATATATATATAAAGTTTAAATCTGGGTTACAGTTCTCCGAGCTGCACGAGCCAATTACTAAGGAAATAACAAAATGAGCAGGTGTCCGAAATTGGATTCTCTGCGGTGGATAAATCACTAAAAAATAAATAAGTGTTGCTTGTGCTTCTGAAGCACAACTCGACAAATTAAAAGCACAAAATAAAAGCAAAACAATGACACAATTTATCCTGATGGACGCAGAAAAAAAAGAAGAAGTCAAACCCCCCCAAGAAAAACAGCGTGTTCTGCAAAGAGAAGCCGTGTGGTTCCTGTCAGATGTAATTCCTCATGAGCGCAGCGCGGCGGTTTGGTGCAAAACGAAAAAAAAACACACGCACGTAAGAAAAATAAAAGTTGTGTGTCACTAAAGTCCTCAGAGCGCTCACATGTTTCCCCGTGCTCGTGCCTCCTTCTTTTTAACCAGCGCGCGAGAAGAGGAGCGAGCGCGGTGACGTAGGGCCTCGCGGGTGCGCGCATGCGGCGGTCGCGGCCCCGCGTCCACGTCGAGGTGAAGCGGTTACCTGGCAGAGCGCAGGAGAGAGAGAGAGTGTGTGTGTGTGTGTGTGTGAGAGAGAGAGTTGGATTCAAGAGAAATGATCGTCAATTATTTCTTCTTAGGATTATATAAAGAAAATATAATGACTTGTTTTATTGGTCCATGGGAAATGAAAACACCAGCCCTGAAACTTACTGTTGCTTCGAGAACATTTCTTTTCTGATGATGCTTTTGTTCATAAGAGTTTGAGAGTGTTAATGTGCTTTTGATCAATACTTCACAGCAATGAAGTGATTTGAATATGTGTTAGGTGAATAATATAATATTAAAAAATGTTATTTAACAGTGGTTAAAACACAAAGAAGGCTATTGTAAGCAAATAGCTCTAAATAAAAAATGCTCTTCATAAATACTTTGAACACAGACACACTTTTCCATTATGTTAAAAACTGTTTCTGCTAATCAATATTATAAATATTGTAATTTTGTTGATGTGCTCAGTTACACACAGGATCTATTGCACTTCTGTCCGTGCTCACATGTGGCTGTCTCTGAGGTTTTTACGTTTTTTTCCCTGAATAAGTTTTTGGTATATTTTCCTTTCTCTTGTTGAGGGTTAAGAACAAAGGATGTCCAATGAGACAAATTGTGATTTGTGAATATGGGCTATACAAATAAAATTTGATTAGTAGGGCGTATACCACCAACAAAAGTCCCCTTAGATTCAAGTCACTCATAGGTATCAGTCCCCTAAATATGCCTGATTTCTTTCATTTAGATCAGTGAATTATTTGATAACTGCTTCATCATGCACAGAATGATGAGTTATGTTAAAGTGGAAGCCACATGACCTGATGCCCATTAATTTGTTGCCCCACAGCTGTACACACTGTAAGGCATCTTAATTTGACTGAACCATGTGGATCTGTCATTCCTCTCTTCGGAAAAGTCACATGATAGTGATCCAAAAGGGAATGTCCAACCATGGCAATTACTGGAGAAACAACAGCCCCCCTTCCTTCTCTTCTTTTTGGAGAATCTGAAATCGGTTTCATTAGCGGCACCTGTTCTTACTTGGGGGTCTCCAGCACTGCAGCGGAGCCCCCAGCTCAGCTTATCTACAGGAATCTGGAGCGGGTGGAATCCAGGAGGGGTTGGTTTGATTGTGGGCAATTATGGAAATGACTGTGTGTGCTATGCCATGGCAGACCCTGCCAGATCTGACCCCCCACCCTCTACATTCTTTACGTTATCCAACTGAAGACATTTCACGACCAAGTATAGCCAAAGTCCTGTATTCACAACATTAGGGAAGGGAAGGAGCAGGACCATGTGCAGAAGAAGTAATCTGCCATCACCACCACCACCACCACCACCAGCAGCAGCACCAACACTTGAGCTCTGAGCAGAGAGAAAGAATAGGACTGCGAACAGCATGAAAACATGTGGGATGCAGCTGTGGAGTAGAGAGGAGTACATCTGCTGGGAGAGATAGACCATTAGAGGGAATCACAGTTTGACAGACCTAAGCTGACATAGTCCTGTTGAGGCTCAGAGCACACACACACACAAACACAAAGAAAGTACACATCCATATAAAAAGGCTTCTTCTGCAATACTCACTCTTCACATTACTACTTTGTATTTTTGGTTTTTATTTTGAATTCAGGTGTGAATTCTGAGGCTTTAACTCATTTCCTTACGACCATGCCTGCAACTCAATATTGATCTAAACAAAAGATTAGCATTATAATTCCCAGAAAAGAAACCATCTGCTTTGCCCTCTTCCTTTCTGCAGGGTCAGTGGGGGAATTTCTCTGCGTTCATCCTCTGACCCTTGGAGAGGATATCCCAGAGGATGATGGTTGGGTTTTTGTGTGACCACATAAGGATCAACAACATGAGTCTGGAGGTCTGCGGGCCCTCATTGCCGCCTCCACTGTTTCCCAGACCGAGGAAAAGGTTTACTCTGTGCTCTCCAACCATCCTGTTTCTGCATTGTTTGCTCCGTAACTCGGCATCCTAATCACAAGCATACACAACAAGAGTGATGACAGAACTACATTTGTGCTTTTTCAATTTTTCCATTACAGGCAGGCAAAACCACGACCTCACACCTCAGAGCTGATGGTGTTATTTTTGAGGTGACCAAAAATCTGGGCCTCCGTCAGGATGAATCTGTGTAGCTGCAAAGAATGTGCAAATATTGTCTGTAATAATCCATAAATAGTGTTGCCATCAACGCAGAATAGTATAGGCCTCATGACTTTACACTAGCGCCACCATGGGGTTCACAGTTGTGACTTTTTACTGATATATCTCAATAACTAATGGATGGACTGCAGTGAAATGTGCACGTACACGTCCCCTCACATTGTGTTCTACTCACTTTGGAAGCTTCTCTGACACCATCAGGTCAGAGTCTAAATTTGGTTTTCCACTAAATACCTGCAAACCCAATGCAGCTGGATTTAAACACGATGCAAGGGGTTACTGGTATGTTTTTGATTAATAATTGAGCGTCTGATTTCACCATGATATCACCTCCCCAACACTAGACGCATGTGTCATCAGGCCTTTTAGTGATTTACTATTCCCTCAGTACCCGTGTTCACATTCTTTTATTACCTACACCAAGGAGCTTATTTTTTTCATATGTCTGTCTGTATGTAGGAATACTCAAAAACTGCAGATGCGATTTCCAATACTTTATTTGGGGAGGGGGGGCCCAAGAAAGAACCCATTAAATCTTTGAGCTGATTGGTTAACTGGGCAGATCATGGAATTTTCTTTTCAATGTCTTCCACGTGGAAAGATCTGGCTTTATTTTGTCAGAAAATGTTTGTATATATCATGTAAGAGCTGGTCCAGTACATGCATTACAAGGATAAAAGACATATCAAGGACAACAATTGATATAATACAAAATCTAAAATCAAAGGCATCAGTTTACTTGTGATGCAGAGCGATGGTGATCTACACAGATTTATAGAAGTGTACTACTATCGTCCACAACATAGTCCGAGCATAAAGCATACAGTACAATGCACATGGTGCGCATACTTCAGTAAATGATTGTAGAGCCAAAGCATCCAAACTCTTCTAACACTTAAGCTCTCCGGTGCTGAAATCGCATACATTACACCATTCCTCTCAAATCCAGCGCGAACATGAAATCATTAACGTCAGTCCACTGCTAACAGCCGCTCAACCATGTGTGTACTTTTCTTTCATGGCATCCATCCCTCACCTTGCAGCACACAGCAGCATTGTGTTGCCCTCACACCTTCTTTAATGGCCCAGCTTTGGCAATTGCGCGCCCAAAGGCATACAGGGCTCGGAAAGTGTTCACAATGTCATTAATAGTCCTGACAACAGCTTAATGAGCCTCTGCCATCTGTTTATGAAAGCTTCGGGGAAAGGCAGGAGAGAAACCAGCAAATCAGATCCAGTAGCGATTTCCAGCTGTACGAGTGCGCCTGATTTCCACTTGAACAGATATAAACACATGAGGACATTTTAAGTGTAGTGACTTATGCAGCGTCATCTACAGTGAGTCAGTGACTGAGCCTGGGCTGTCTGCCCGGTATCAACAGCCTTTAAATCACTGGCTTCAACCATCGGACCACACTACCTCGCCTTTCGCTTCCTCGCCCCTCCCTCCCCCTGTACCACCCCGGAGTGTCCTTAGGCCTTGTTTGGCTAAAGTATACACATGGCATGAGTAACTGAAGCCACCCAGGGCTCCCTGGCGTAGTGGCACGAGACATGTACCGGGTTGCACAAGTCGAGAAGACAAAGTGTCCCGTAACTGTTTACGCGATACTCAATGCCTGATGCATACAAATACACACAATACAATGACACAGCTCCAGGGAGATAAACAGAGCAACGCTGGCTCGTACCACTCCCGACTGGAGAGGCATGAACGCGATCGGTTGTTCACTTTGGAGCGAGATGCCCTTCCAGATGTTTTTCGGTACAGCAACTCTTTAAATCCCAACTTAGAAGTGGTCGTTCCATCTCTCAAGGGTCTCAAATCTCTCACTCCACTTTGATCAAGTCTTTTTCTTCTCGCAAAACAGCGAGAAGACATAGATTGAAGTGACCATAGCTCCGTCCTGTTAGTACTTGGCTAATTGCCTCTGTAGACGGCTTTGAAAAGGGACTATTTCCCCTTCCTCCCTGCTTCTTTGGTCCTTTCTGAACCCTCTAATAGAGAATAGCATAATCCCCTAAAGGCATGTAAGAGGTTAATGGGCAGATTGATGACTCTTTGTGGTCACTTGTTTGTAAATGTTTCCATCAGGGTTAAACAGATCCTGGAGCAGTTCCATGTTAGGCACCGTACATATGTGTGCAAATTGCAGATTCATTACAGTGAGAATCACTGTGCTGCAAATGAATTTGGTGGGATGGGGTTGAGGGCGTGAGGGCGGCGGTGAGTGTAGTCTGGTGTGGGCAGCAATGATGGTGGTCCCTGACTGTCGATGCTCGCCCTCCCTTCATCCCCTCCCTTTACTCCCTCATTCCCAGCATCCCGTCGTCCTCAGCCCATCTGTTCCTGCCTGGCCTCTCGGGCTCTCCATCATTTACCATCAGGTAGGCCCCGAGCTATTGAGCGCTCCTCTCATCTCGTGGCATCTGAACAGGCCAGGCAGCGAAGTGTGCATGTGTGTGTGTGTGAGCGTGCACCTGCAAGTTTTTTTAAATGTACCGTCTAAATGTTTGATAAATGAGGGCCCTCCGATGTCATCAGCTAAACTTGCTTCTGAGCAGCTCGACTGGAGTGAAAATATTTAGCTTAAAGAAATACCATAAGTGCATGTTGTACTCGTATTATTCTTCCAAATACAGACCTCTTAGGAGAACATATTATATCAAATTGCACAGAACTAAATACTTTTTTTTTTCTGTTGCTTGTCAAGAGATGATCTTGACACCGTTTTTAATCTAAGCATTGCCACCCTGCCTCCTGCCTTTATTAAGAACCATGCCAGTAAGTTTAAACTCTGGGGATATGGAAGGCTTCAATTCTCAATCTAAACGTTCACATTTCATTTAAAGAAACTTGCCTGCAGTGTAGCTTTAATGCCACACACTGTATATTGAACTTTTATCATTCAAACAAAAAAGGCTTGCAGACACAGTGGCCTGATTAATCAATTCCACCCTTATTTAGAAGAAGCAAATGGAAAGTATTTTCACTTCCAATATTTGGAAAAGTAGCACTCAAGGTGGTCCTCAGCATGCGTTCGGAGGGATGGTTGGTTTCATAAAGCAGCTCTATGCAACTATATAATGTCAAAAAGTGGACACTGTGGTTTGCTTCAGGGCTTGTGGTCACTTGTGAAATCCCAGCCCCACAGTCTCTTTGCAATGGAATCGTTTTACAACAGAAAAGGAAAGAGACCAGTGGAACAGACGCTCCATGAGGCAGTTAGGTGTGGATTCAGTTTTTTTCCCCCTTTCATGTCCCATTCAAAGGTCACTGTTTGGGAGCCCACTGTGTTTTATTGTCCCGGGGAATTGTTCTGAGGTTTCGTTTCAGAGTAATATTTCCTCGTCTGGCCGTTGTTCTTCTATATCAAAAAGCCGAAGTGAAAACTTCCCCTTTGTTCGGGATCTGATTACCAAGCATGAGTCATTTTTATAAAATGCCAGCCTCTCCTGTCAGGATGTTTTTGTTCTAATCCCTTTCAGTTATTCCAAGCTTGAAAACACTGCCCAGTTATTACAGTATACATTTTCATATTGCCTCCCTGAATGTCATTTCAAACTGTGGTTTCTTTTGTGTTCTGGGTTCATACTAGCCACGGAAGGTATTTGGTGTTAGCTTTGATGGACCAGCTTGAAAACGGCAGCATGCCAGATTTGCTACCGCTTTTGTTCGCCTCACTCACTTTAAACCCAGTGTGACATCAAAATGTTTCATTATTTATGTCCAGACGCATTTCCAGCTCGCCGCTGCTTTTATTCTTTATGTATCACCTAACACATAAATAGCTACAAAGTCTCTGAGTTGGCACAACTGCATGTTCGTCAGATGTGTATGCCTCCTCGTGGCCTTCAGGTTTTCATTAGCAGCGGAGTGAGTGTTATTGTGTCAGATGGTGGTCTTATGTTGGCCCCGGTGACGGCAGGTTTGAGTCAGTCTTGACATTTTCATACATGCAACAAAACAGGTTAGTGAGAAGAATCTGGTTCAATTAGGAAATCACAGAATGGTTTTATAACCACAGCAATAACCTGGTTCATGTCAATCTGTATATGTCACATGCATGTTCATCAAGTAGGATTCTATACCCCAGTGTACAGGATAGAATACAGATATATTCCACTTGTTATCAGTCAGGTATATAATGTGCTTCTTTTTCTATCCACAAAAAGTTTTCACACCAAAACCGTGAAGTATATGAAGTTTAAAAAAAACTTCCCCACTCATATCATAAAGATATCATTGCAGGGCAGAAGTTTCTATGTACAGGACCAATATTATGTTGAAATAACTGATGTAAAGACGCTGACTGTCTGTCTATTGATCAATAGATCAATCTCTCCTGTCTGTCCTGCATATTGTAATAACATTGGTTGGCTGGAGAGGAATTGGGACAAGGCCTGAGACTCAAAGATGCAGATCTTCTCTTTGTAAAACTCCCATTAAAATTTCTATATTTTAGCAGGAGTTTAACACAGTGCCAGGGAAAACCAGAAATCTAGTTGATGAAAAATCTATTGATCATCAGAGTGAGCAGTTGCTTCCCGGGCCTCAGACTTCTCTCAGCAGGGTTCATCATGGACGAATGGGGTCACTGCCCCGTCTGCCACTGTACGTCCCCCTTTCCTGTTCCTCAAGCCCTCCCTCACACTGATACACTCTCATCCGGTCTGAAACCTGCACAAATGCTGCGACCACTCTGCACAACAACATAAGACGCAAACAGTCGTAGGCCTATTACCACTGAGCACACATAAACATAAACACAACCTCATTATCTCATCCTCCCCTCACAGCCAAAGCAGACAACAAATTAACAAAAGTCAGTGACCATAAACACAGGCTGCATATTTGTACTTTCTTGTGGGAAAGATCATTTTGTAAATAATTGAAGAAACAAAGAATAAATCAGGACAGTGTTAAACCTCAAGTTTATCCTCCGCTAATTGCAAAGATACAGAACAGAACTTTTTTTCTGGGTTCAGTCCCCACTACATTCCAGATGCTGATAGCAGGGTTGGACCACCAAGGGTTTTAAGTATACTTATATGACCGGAGACGCACAAAGACTCTGATAAAAATGTTTCCCTCTGTTGCTTATCCATCCTCTCCTTGTCAAAGAGATGTAAGGCAGCATCTTTTATTTAACAAGTCTATAAGCAGAAGTTCCAATTCTGTGCATGGCCACGTTCAAAGACACTTATCAAATTTTAAAATTAAAAGTTACAGTATCAGTTCTCTATTTGACAGAACGGACTGTCAACAGTTTTAGGAGGCATTGTGACTCCGACTCATCCCAATGATGAATTTTCTTATTTATTCATGCCACCAACATCGCTCCAGGGATAGCAATGTTGGTCTGTTGTGAGGTCGGGCAGTCCACAATCTTGTTTTACCTAGAGGTGCACAGAGAGAGCACATACTTCGGCCAAGGCCCAGCAGTCCCCTCAAATTCAATCAAGCTGCACCAACTAGGTATCACGTGCCTGATCATTATTATTCCCAGAGACATTTTGTCTCAGATCAGATCTACACTGAAAAGTAATAGGTTCTTTCCTGAAATCCATTCTGCACCCTTCCAACGAGTTTCATGGTCATTTTTGTGTCGTCTTGTTTACAAATAAACAAACCAACAAATGGGCAAAGGTGAAAACATAACCTTCCCCCTGAAGGTAAATACCTCAAAGACTACAGGATGAGATATTCCCCAGAGGATGAACAGCAGTATTTTTTGTGATCTCACAATATTTCTTCTAATGCCAGTGTGACATTTTTGACGTTGACATTTGTTGTTTAGCGTGAAATTGCCCTGCAACTATTGGATGAATTGTCATGAACTTGGTTCATGCAATAATGTTTCTTTAATTGAGTATGAAATTTAATAACTTTGGTGATTCCCTGACTATTATCATAAATTATTGTTATTCTAAATTTTAATTTGTCCAAAGTCAAATAACCACATACTTAAATATAAATGACATTTCCATCTGCCTTAATTGGCAAATGTTCACATTGATATGCTTAAGCCTCACTGAGCAGCCATAGCAAGACGGTAACCTCATAGTTTGCAGTCAAATAAAACCAAAACTATCTGCATGGATACCACAGGGGTAAGAAAATGTGTTTTTTGTTTGTTTAGTCATTTTCAAGAAAAAGGATTTAGTTTAGAGACCTGCTGCTTTGAACAAGTCCATACATGCTATACATCATAATTGTGAACAGCAGTATCGTGAGATGAAAGGTGGCCTGTATGAGCAGGTGTTTGCCGTCGACACTCACGGACACACAGTTTGAGGTCGTATGCTGTAAAACGTTGAATGTTTTATTCAGCCTTTGCCAGAGGGATATAAAGACCCAACATCAGGCCGCAGCTCGAGTCAGTGTTCCTCAGACACAATGTCTTTGATTAGTAAGGTTGTTATGATTTAACAGGCCAAGACATAGAAGCCATATGGCATGTTTTTTATTAAGATGCTAAATGAACTGAGCCTTTATGTTCTTGCGGTGCGCTCGGCCCACCAAAAGCGCTCTGTGAATTCTGATATCCAAGGGAGAGTTGACTGAACTCGACAATGCTGGTGAGCTAAACCAGTGAGAAAATTAGAGGATAGATCGTTCATAAATCATTTGTGCACCACAGTACAACATTCTGATGCATTTCAACACTTGTCTTTCCTTGGGAAAGTGAATTTTTCTCCTCCCCGACCAGTCTTTCACAACATGTGGCTTGCATGCTGTTTCAAGGAGAAGGAGACTGCCAAGTATCACTGCGTACTCCAAATATTTGTGTGGTCAACTGGTCAGTGCTGTTGCGGTTGGATCCCGTCAGTAACGTTCAAACACTCCTGAACCCATTTCATGTTTTACACAGTGCTGTTTAAGTGTTGCGCATTTATTTTGATGTTCGGTGAATAGAATGTGGCAGCTCTTCAGATGAGGATGTCTTTCTGTTTTCCTCTTCTAAAATATGAACATTTGTTTCACATTGCAGCATTTGAATGTGCAATAAAACTTTGCCTTTTGACATATGAAGCAGATTTACCAGGTCAGGACAAAATCAGGAATAAAAAAATATATATATTTTGCTTTCTCACGTACAGCCGCTCTGGAAAATTTCAGGTAAATATCTAGACTTCAGTGTATGTCTGAAAGCAGCTTATGAAAGTTGTGATTTGTAGATCAATACCAGTGACTCAGAGGTTACATTGGAAGGTGTTGGAAGGTGGTTTTTACTCTTGAGTCTCATAAATACACAACCTATTCTGCAATGTGAGTAAACGACAACACACTTTTTCCTTAGATCTCTTCTGTACGTGTCATCCCAAACTTCAGAAATGTGTTTTACCACATCAGATATTAAGGCACATGTTCATGTTCATGAGTGTGGCAGTGAAAACCAAGATGAAAACAATTTCCACTCAATGAAATGTTGCTCTCCAGCACCAGTTATGATTAAAATGGAACAATTTTAATGTGTGCGGTAATTGAAGCTGCTTTACATTTTGCACATGTACCACACAACAACGTTTTTATCATTTCATTTCACTTCCGACCTTGTTCTTATAAAGTTGTGTTGAGGTTGTGTTTGGATGACGACTACAAACAGTGCAGCACTATCAGCTGACCAAAATACTATTTTGCAGCGCTATAGTTATCCACAGTCACAGCATACAAACTCAGTCACTGTGTTGATTCATCTCTGCTGTAGACCTCCCTGCAGACGGAAATGTAACGTGAGAGTGTAACACAAACTCAAATGCATAAAAAAAGAAAAACAGAGGAAAATCATTTCATTTATTGGAAACAACGTGGTCTCCAAGATCAACTGCAACATTCTGGACGATCCTAAATCACGGCGGCTGCAGCCTCATTAGCAAGCAGTGGAGGAGAGGAAGCTGTATTTTAGCAAATGTTTGCACAGCCAAGTGTGACAACTTCTCCAGTGGCCAAACACAGAGGTGTCATGTGTTTGTACCTGTCTTTGTTGAATGCTTAGCAACCAGCAGTTTGGTCATTTATGACGCAATACACAACTTTTTTTCCATCAAAACAAACCATCGAAAGAATTAACTTCACACTTTGAACCGCTGAAGGACTCCAAACATTTATTTTTGTGAAAAATTGTTGATGAACTAGTTTTGTAAAATAAAATATCTTATAGTACAATATTGGCTAAAATGTGCTTTAAATCATATTTTTACAAATACTGTTGTGTATTAAGTTATTTCTTAAATTATTCAAAACATTATCATTGTTGTGATACTTCTTCTCCACTATTTGGCCCAGTGGTGCTCCTCTGACAATTTATTACCTCCGCTGAGGTGGTTATATTTCTTCTGTATTTGTTTGTCTATTAGTTTGCAGGATTACACAAAAAATGTGGTTTGTGTTCAGGAATTGTTTTCCACTTTCTTTCAAGTTTTTAGTTTATTTATCAAAGAATATTTCATGGATGTTGATGCAGATCAAATAAAAATCCTGATTTGGTTTATTTGAATGGTTGGTTTCATAAGGGGACTGTTGGTCCTTGGCAGAGGTGTACGCGTTCTGTTTGTGGTCACTTTCTCCATGTTTCTGGCCTGGTTATCAATTTTTGAAACTGCCCATGTACATAACTTGTGTTGATGGCACTGTGTATACAGTGAGAGCAGAACCAGTGTACACCCAGCCCTAGACTTCATTCATATAATGGACTTTACACCCTGAAATGTATATGTCCTTTTCTGTGGTATCAGAGTGAGAGTCTGTGCACTGGCAGTGCAATTCAACATTTCAAAATAACAAACGTACTGTACATAAAGGAGGCAGAGCAGTATACACATTATGCCAATGATAATTGTTTAGCAGGTTGTTTGGACTTGCTGTGTATCACAGTGCGGAGTCCTGGCTAAATATTTACTGCTGTTTTGCGGGGGGGCATACTTGGCTGATCTTGTGTCTCTGGTTCAGGAGCAAAGAGATGGTGTGGGGGGGGGGGGGGGGGGGTTAAGATGGTGAAGTCATCGCCACCGACCGATGTTGTTTGCGAGCCCAGTGACGCTCGCTCCTGACCCTTTTACCATTTAGGGGGCCATGGACTGATATGAGTGTTATTGACCCAGAGGCCATTCGTGGCATGTTTGGGGTCTGCAGAATATATCCCAAGCTTTAACCTATACAACGGAGCCAATTATAGCCGCGAAAGGCCAAACAATACAATCCATCAGTCAGGTTCCTCGGGTAAACAGGAATGGGCGGCCCATGTCGGGGTGTAAACTCCAAATCCCAGAAGAAGCTAAGGGTCAGTGGTTTGATTGTCTAATTGGGGGTTGGACCCTGCATGAGTGTGTGTGTGAGTCTGAGAAAAAGAGAGAATGAGAGATACAACTTGTGTGTGCGTGTGTGTGTGTGTGTACATCATTGCTTAAACACTACGGGTCTGGAGGCACCGAGACACCTAATGAATGTGTGTTTGTTCTTCAGACCCCACACACCTCTGTTTATTTGAACATGGGATAGTGTTCCTGAGCTGTTTTATCCTCCTTGTGTTTGCCACTTAACACGTGCACCGCAGCATTGGCCTCTGCATCGCGTTGCACCACTTTTTTTTTTTAAAAGAGCAGAGGAAAATATTAGTCAGCCCGATAATAATGTTACACAAACAAACTTTATCTTGTAGCTTGTGGATACAGTGTTCCTCTTCATTATTGTTCGGTCTTCATTACAGAGCAGGGTGATAATCCAAACAGCTCCACAGCAGACGGTGCCAAAGGCAACGGGCCAGCGGAAGATTGGCGGTCGGTTTAGTGTCAATGATGTGGTGATGTGGGTCAGGGATAGCAGCAGCAGCGGTCATTGCACAGTGGCTAAGAGCCCAGCCAGACCACCGGGGAGGAGGCCTTCACTTCTCTTCCTCAGCCATCAATCACTCACGTACACATAAGCAAAGATATATACAAGCAAACACCACCAGACGCTCATCTTTGCACCTCACTCTTATGTATCATTTACATCTACTCTCAAACAGAATTACCTCCACTGAAAAGATGGAATCTACACCATGCTGTATGTTATTTATGCAAGGTCTGTAGTTTCAGAGCACTGATTGATACGTTATTCTAAAATGACCCTGTGTAGTTTCTTGAAAATGTTTTGTTAAAGAGGACAGTAATGAGTCTTAATCATCAGCATATGCTCAAGATGAATTAGCTCGTATGACATCCAGACAAGCTTTAAGGTGAGTTGCAATAATCGCTCATAAACCGACTCTACATAAAAATGGACGACGCTTCTCCACTTCCTGAAATATCCCAGATACGAATGCTGCCATCTTGCACATTTGGAGCCAGAATCTGCGCAGAAGTAATCCACGAATATTGAGATCCCACTTATACACGCGACAGAATCGATCTTTGTTTGAGATTTACTTTGACTTTTTAGGTTGGTCCCTGTCCCATCCGCTAACATGGAGGTTGCAAGGCCTGTACTGCAGTCAGCCACTATGATCCTGACACTTTAGAGCCCCACGGTCAAACAGGGCCTTAATAATGTCTGACCTCCAGCTTTATGTTTGCAGATAAGGGAGATAAGGTCCCTTATATCAGGTCACTCCCTAAACGTTGGGAGGCCTATTTGGGCTGCTTAGAAAATTGGGGAATCGAATGCGCAGGAAGCTTGTCGAACATGATTTATTTGTTAATATGAAATGCATGTTTTCCTTCTACCTGGAATAGTGTCTTTATCAAATAAGAAATCTTTTGTTTTGGTTATTGAATACAACATTTCAGACTCCAGGGATAAAATGCTAACGATCTGGGCTTATTTGCATCTCCGTCCCTGGTGGGGTTTTTTTTCCTTTGCACCAAACCTGCTCAGCATTACATGTGTCAGCAATGGTGAAGTGTGTCTTTGACCTCCGAGACCTCGCCGTGTCTTCTGCGGAGGCCTGCTACTCATCTGGTGTTCGCTGTTTCATGCTGGTATCATAACTGACAGTTATTAATGTTAAGGGTTGTCTGCATGAAATCAGCTCTGACGGCAGTGGTGAGAAGGATGAGATGAGTGTTGGGGGGGGGGGATTCGTGAAAGTTTGCTATTGGTGGTATTGTCTGTCAAGATGAAATGCACACTTTTTAATTCATTATAGAAGAGCTGAGACCAGTTGCTTGTTCTTGATTAAAAGACACACATATATATGCATGTACATCTTCTACTACCCCCCCTACACACACACACACACACACACACACACACACACACAGAGGCTGCCCTGATGTAGCACCTCTTTAATTCACACCAGCACTTGCTATTCTTCGCTGGTGGTGTGATAGTATTCGCCGAGAGTCGTTCCTCCTGAGTCTTTCAGTTGTCTGAAACACTCTACTTCAGCGCAGGGCCTTATTGCCCACCCAAAGAGGTTATAGGGATTCTCGACTGCCCTCTCTCTCCCTAAGTGGGTGGTCCTCTAGGGTATGGCTGAGGCACAGGTGGAGCATTGTAGGGGTGCTCACAAAAATAACCCCCCTCTCCTCCTTACCATCAACCCCTCTCCCCCATCCGTTTTTCTTTTTCTTTTTTTTTGCCACGCCTGCTCTAAAGAGGTAGACTAAATTTCTGCAGAACCTTCCATTAGACCGTTGAGGCACTAAACACTGGAGGTGAAATGTTGACATACACAAACCTGTGTGGGACAAGCTGAGCAAATTAAACACATGTACAGTACAATACAGCTTTCTCCGCCATTCCAGCCAATCAGAGCTGCTTTGATTTTTTCCAATTCGATTGCTTTGAAAGTGCCATCATAACAAGGCGCTCATAAAATATAATCCCTAATAAAGTTTTTATGTGGGCAACAAACTCAAAAAAAAAGAAAAAAGAATGAAACCCCCCCCCCCCCCCCCCCCCTCCCCCTACAAAAAATATTCCCATGCTCTGGTTTTGTAAATAATTATAGTTCTGCTGAATGTGTTTTATAAAGTTTACATGGTAGGTTCAGTGCACCCTATCTGTTATTTGGAACCCAGCAAACCACCAGCAAGATGTTGATATATGGCGGCTCTGGTGTAGTGCACAAGGCATGGATTACTTGGGACCATAATAAACAGGAGCATAAAGAGGGATCTGTGCAGAGGGGGTGCCCTTCAAGGGGTGACTCTCCTCAGACCTCCTTGTCTTAATATCAGTGGGTCTGTCTCCAGCTCTCTGACAACCCTCAGGGTAGGTATGGATGCAGGATGTAATCACACACACACACACACACACTCTCGTACTATACAATTGGACTGTGTGACTGGGTTGGTAAGAGGCTGCCAGCCACCTGCTCATATGTGTTAACAGAATGATTTATTGTTAATGGTCGGGACCTCAGTCATGACGGCAGACAAAGAACACATGTCTTGATAAACTTGCAAGCCCTGAATTGACAGGATATCAGCAATATAAAGGCAGAATATTGTGGGTAAAAAAAAGATTCTCATCATGTCATGAGACAAGAACTCTTAATAGAGACATATTTGTGCAGGAATACAGCAGGTGCTCCCATAGTGAAACTGAAATTCTGGTGTGCACAAAGACTCGGCTGTGTACTCCATCCACCTGCACTTTGGTAAAGAGATGCCAGAATTTCTGATTCAATGAACCATTTATAAAAGGTCGAGTAACATAGTGTCCGTGTGCTCTCCACCTGTACAACACTGCACAGCGCATTGCGCCGAAAAACTTCTTGTCGAACATCGGTGTCAAGATTGACGACTGTGGCGATGTTGCCAAACACGCAGTGACAGGTACTGCAGACAATGACGGGAATGTCGAGGAGTCAGCCAACTTTATGAGTCTAAATATCTGTTATCAGAGTTCCTATCCTCTGACGTCCCACATAACTTCCTGCTCAGATCTTTGCGAGGGCCAGATGGTTACATTGGCCACTGGGGGACTGCAAGAAGCCCAGAGAGACAGTTTTACAATGTGCAATTATGGGACAGATAAACTAAACGCTCAACAAAGCAAGGAATTTCCAGATCCCCGGCTTCTAGACTTTGATAAGGAGCGAGCTGCATTCCTTGGTCAATTTACTGTCTTCAAAATTGAAGTACCAATACTGATGAAGACTGCGGCTTGAATGGGAGATTTTTATCTCAGTTTAATGAGGGTAGAGCGCTGTAGATATACTGTAAAGCATGCTCCACTGATCCAACTGTGGAACCATTGTGAGCTTAAAACGCTTTGCAAAGCACTCAAAGCTGTTTGATTTGTTTTTCGGGCCTGGTCACATGCCAGTTGATGCTAAAGGGGATAGAGTTTCTTACCCAATGAGCAGGGCTCCGCATATTGCTACACTCAGAGTTCAGCCTGTTTTGTTCCACATTAACATTTCACAGAGAGATCAGGCGCCTGCCCTCTGTGCGTTTACCCCAGGGAGCAAGAATCCCCCACAAACTGACACTGATACAATCTCCAGGTAATGGCTGCCTGCCTACAAGCCAGAGGGTGTCTGAGGATATACTGTGTGTGCATACGTGTGTGTGCGTGTGACCGTACCACTGGTGTGGTCACAGGGCCAAAGTTCACCCAGAAATGTGTGGCCTAGGGTCGAGAGGTGCTATGGCCTCCGTTAACGGTGAGGGTAGAGTTTCAACCTCCACCCTTACCCTCTCCTCTTTCTCCAGGCTGCTCTGCCACTAACATTTCTCACCGTGACACGTGTGACGACCTCCACCTTTTAGTCAGGTGACAGCGGCTTGATGGAGGTGAAGAAAGAGCAGACAACAGAGAGCGGCAGTAGGGTCTGTCAAAAAACAGAGCCGATCGCAGTGGTTTGGAGGTTTAGATTAAAGAAACTCTTTAATCTTAGAAAAGATTGGAAAGGTGGTAGAATTTCAGTGCTATAAAGTTAAAATTGTGCTTGATGCACGTAGATGTAGTTGAGTACAAATAGACGAATATAATGTATAAAGAGGAATTCTGCTGCTTAATGGGTACTTTGTCACTCGAGATATACCTATGTACTTTTATGCTTATGCACTGAACTTAAATTTAAATGAAAGTAATATAATATTTTAGTGTTAACACGTTATACTTCAACCTGCAATAGTTGATTTTGGCCACTCGGGGGCAGCAAAATATACAGTTTACATGTACAATGCACGTCGCTGGCAAAATATCACTGTACGAAGTTGTTAACGCGAGCAGCACAGAGCCAAACTATCGTTCATGTGTAGTCATGTTTCTAGCCTCCTGCCTTCAGCTCAGTCCTTTCAGCTTTGTTTTGGTCTCCACCAACCATTTTGATGCTAAATACACCACTACTGTAATGAGCAAGTTGTTAACTTTGATTATAATTTTGTGCTGTGCAGATAAACTACAGTGGGTCTATCAGAGAGGTTTTATGGGTAAAAACAGCCACCTGCCTTTGCCGCAAAGCTACAAGCGATAAGAGTGAGCAGTAAAAACGCGCAGGCCGTACAACAATGAACTGAGGGAAACTCTAGACTTACGTGGTAACTGTGGGTTCACTACACTTTTCTGTTAAAAGCAGTAATTTTATTTTTTTAAAATTATAAAAAACCTATAGAGCGACTTTAATTGAAAATCTTAATGCCTCTTTCACCACAACACCCAGCAACCGTTAACTGCCGTATAAATTATCATGAAAACATGACTGTGAAGTGTCCATAAACAGAAGCTCTTCCCTCTCTAAAATCACAGAGGCAGTTTTAGTAGCGATCTGTTGCAGTAATTTATGGTATCAATTGGTGCAACCCGCAAATATGGACACAGACACACACTCACACACACACACACACACACACACACACATTCACACTCACACACACACACACACACACACACACACACACACACACACACACACACACACATACACACACACACACATTCTCAGCCGGCTGTGTTTAAGTGTTCCCCAGACAGTATGTGATCCTCAGACAGGACAGTGCTTCCTCCTCCAGTCATCAGGTCTTGTTTGAAGGATCAGTCTGGCGAGGTCATCCAGACGGAGCGGGAGAGAGGATCTCTCTGCTTTATGATGCTCCTGAGCCTGCTCTGAAAAAATGTTGTGGGTTTTTTCAGCTCTGTCTGATCTGATGTTACCAGCAGCAAATGTTGTTGACATCTTTTTCAGATTCCGTCTGTGTGTTTTTCTGCCTCGGGTTTTTCGTTTACTGTACAATCTTCAATCTGCCTGTTTATTTACACCTTGCTGTCGCTGCACATATTTCTCTTCTGCGTGAGAACAAGATGATGTTTGTTTTCTACATTTTACAATTGTTGTAACATTTTTGTTCCATGCAATGTTCTTTCTGTTGTATTTTTGTGCCTTTGCAGCTTTGCCTCCTCGCCTCTCTGGGTCTCACTCCCTCTGTCTCTGTCTCCCTGCTGGTGTTTTTCTGAAAAATAACAAGGTCTGGGGCTTGTGCGTGTGCATGTGTTTTTGCGCTGGCTGCATAGGCTGGATGGGCTGGCTGCACTGGGCTGGCTTCTTGTGTGGTCCCCCGGCAAACTTTATGATTTATTCAGCTAAAGGCAGAGGAGCACGACCCCCAGTGACCACAGAGAGAGAGCTGCACGTGGGTTTAATGATTTCACCGCAAAAATGTCTGCTATGGCTGGGCCTGCGCGGAGCTCCGAGCCCCCCCACTGGCTGAACGGTGGGGAGGCAGGGGTTGAAAAGACAGCGCGGCTGACCGGCCCTGAGTCAATTCAGACACCTACCACTACACATTTACTGGGAGGGATTGCGAGGGAAGACAGACAGTTCAAGCTACATCCGATTGGCATGTTCCAAACGTCTGTCAGTGAATGCTCAAATTATTCTTTAACATACATTCTGATATTTTTCTTTCTCCATCCCAGCCCCCTCTGAGTCTCGTAGCCAGTGGGAGATTTCAGAGGCATTATTGAAATGTGGACACTGAGGATGATGTAACCGAAATCTCAAGAACAGGGAGAAGGGGCAGAAATAATAGGAGGGGTGGGTGGTGGGGGGGCAATGTTGGGGTGGGGTGGCATTTGAGGGGGGGAGGTATTTGGCATATTTTTCTCTGTCGGTGTCCAGGTCTGCTGGCTGAGGAGAGTGACTGCTGAGGGCTTGGATCTGGATGCTACGCTCGGTGCTGCCTCTCTCTCTGAGCGTGTGTGTGTGTGTTTGGCAGCAGCTCCACAGAACAAGATGATGTCATTCACAGGGATTTGTGAACATTCTTGATAAAGAGACAAAATCACGGGGCCGAGCCCGATTATGTTGCCCGAGCGTGAACAGGTCAGGGAACAATACCGCTCCTCATTCTTCTCCAGGTCCATCTCGGTGTTTCAAAATAATGTTTTGTTACATTCTTCAGAGATTATTCATGCATGAATCAGGACTGATCGTATTTCCTGTACATCCTACAGTAAACAAGGTAAATGTGTAAACAATACAATAATAACACAATTAATAATGGCACAATTCAATTTTACTTCTTCAATTTGATGGTACTGGTATTAGCTCAATGTTATAGTCCTAGTGGTGGACATGTGCCAGCATCCATCCATCCATTATCTATACCTCTTATCCTGTGACAGCCGTTGGGGGGTTGGAGCCAAGCAGTTGGTATTGGGCGAGAGGCGGGGTCAATCCTGTACAGGTTGCCATAATGTCGCAGGGCCAACGCACAGAGACAAGCAACCATTCACTCCACACAGAGCCGCTGGAGAAAGTCGAATCAGATGCGTTCACAACAACTGTCACTGCGCACAAATGTCCGTTTTCAGTCGAGGAGTGGAACCTGCGTAGGCCCTGTCTTTCCAGGTTGACATCTTCACCTGCATTCTCTACATGTTTATGGCTCCTCTTGTTCATCTTGATATATTTGTATTCTTCTAGTTTCACGTCATGTGTCAGAAACATCATCAACCACATGCTCACTGAATATTCCAGACATTCTCCTGCTGTATTGTCACATGGGCTCATTTAACATGATATTTTACTCGGGGGTCGGCAGGAAAAACTACAGAGAAAGTCTTTGGCAATTGAGTCAGACATTTGTGTTCTCACATACAACCTCTTTGGAAAATATCACAAAATGTCTGGACTTAAGTGCAAGTCTTGAAGCAGCTAAATCATTTGAGTCAGTGCTTTTTTCAACAAATGTTTTTATTGCGTTTAATTAAGTTGCAGGACATTAAGTTGAAACTATTTATTTAAAAGACATTTGTACCATCTGCTCCTGTCTGCACATCCCCTGTCTGTGGAGCAGTGTACTACAACGTTACGGGGTTAAATACACGTCAGTAGCTTCCTCCATTTTGGACTCTCCGTCTCTCAAAGCTAGTGTTGTATAGATTGTATCTGTTGGTCAAAGATTCATTATAGTTGAACCTGCCATAAAAAATTCATGGATTCACTGATCAAATTTGACATGAAACTATAGATTTTACCATAAACTTTCAGTTTTAAAAACACTTTTTTTTCTGCAGGCAAACCTCTACTGAGTTCTTCCTGTTATGGACAGAAGCTCTGCAAGGATAGTGTTACTTGCACCACAGCAGGTTTCAGTCTCATTTTGTATGAATGCCTCCTGAGCAGCTCTGTATTTGTGTCAGAGGGTGAAGCCATATCAAACCAGTCATCATTACAAGCTCATTCCACAACCCCAGGAGGGATTACACAACGGTCAGTGCAGTATAGTGGGTGTGACACAGGCTTCTCCGTCATCCCCAGGCTCAGAGCTCACACACTGAGTAATGAGTCCACCCAGCAGAACTTCAGCACACGCCCAGGGCCCGAGGAAATGTATGTGCTCACCATGTCTGGTATGACAAGCCGCCCCCCCTCTTCGACTAGCCAGGAACAGAAACTCATATCTGCTGCTCTGTCTCTGATCCTCAACAATCCCTCCCACAAAACATATTATGTGTTTTTTCATGGTGAGCTATGTAAGGTTTAATGGCTTATTTCCAGTAGCATCTCAAAGGGTCTTCAGTAAACACACAGATGTACAGACACACAGATGTACACACACACACACGTCTCTGTCTGCTTTCAGTATCTCTTTTTTTCCTTTCACACACACACTCATGCTTCCAGGTCCAGACATAAATCAATATGACTCAAAATGCAAAGAAAACATTGACCCAAAACATACAGAGAGGATGAAGGCATTTGTTTGCTCAGCGTCGTCTGCGATGATCTGTGAATGGACCATTTAGTTTGCACAGAAACTGGAGGTGAATTAATTGATGTACAAGCAGCGTAATTCAATGTCCAGGGGTCTGCTGAGTCCATTATAACCAACTGGGGATTTCTGGTGATATAGGTTCCCTGGTTTAGCTCCTGAACGGACCTCCATCACTGCATGGCATGAGGAGAACATGTGGAAAAGGTCGGAAGAAAAAGAGGGAAATCCACTTTTCAACTAATTTCAGTGCAGTACCTATTGTAAACAGGCCTGTTTGGAATGGGCTGTTTGCCTGGCCTTGCTGGTTGCAGCTTCTATAAATGTAAAAGTGACCTGCAGTTATCCAGCCACTACAAGCTGAGACCGGCTGGTGGACTCTGAAGCTGCACAAAGAGCTGTTCACCTGTTTATTCAAAGTTCGATGAACATTGGTCTTCACAAAACCCCGACCTGGAAAATTGGTTGTCATTGCCATGGTCGTTAACGCGCCCATTGTCATTAATGAACATATTGTTGGGAATGCGCACGTTGTTGTGAAAGCGCATCACTTACATCCAGAAGAGAGTAAAAGTTTATAAATATTGAGCAAATCGCATTAAATTCAGCGCTGCCCAGTGTTAAACTGAAAAGCTGAACGGTTCTCAAGAGGTGAAAGCCAGACAGACAGACAAAGATTTCTGGAGTTATTACATCGTTAACTGGGTAGGACAGGGTGTGTGTGTGTGGAAAGGATGAACTCTGGCTCTGTCGCACCTTGTCGTTATGGCTCACACCTACTTCCTCCTGCCCCTTGGAAAAGTTTGGTAATATCAATCAGTTCCAAGTTGTGACATATCCTCACGTTCCTGCTCTCTGACCTTCCCCTTCTTAACCCAACCCCACTCTATACCCTGCCACCGTGTCCCTCTTTAAGGAGCGTTTGTTTTGGGCCTTGTCACCACCATGTGCTGTGCGGTTCCAGCGACGATGGTGGCGAACCGCCTCTCGCTAATTACCGCACTCCCGATGAGTCACAGAGGGAGAGAGTCACAGAGGGAGGCGTTCTCCGCTATTTTTGGCCCCTGACATCGGCCCCATAAGAGACTCTCCCCCTCGGCGCCTGCCCCACTCGCTCCTTCAGATCTCTGGACCTCCTCAACAGATGAAACGAGCGCTCTGCGGAGGGCCTCAGACGCTGGACCCGCTGCTCTGTTTGCCGACCTGGTGTGAACAGCTGCCTGTTTTGGTTTGTGTCAGACACACAAACATCTCATACACACTGTGTGTTTGGGTTTGAAGGCCTCTCTCGGCAGGTCCTCCGTGTCCTATGAGTTATGACAAACGTTATTATGCTCCCTTTCACATTATTTTAGCACATGCTGCCAGAGTCGATCGCAGTGTTTGCCTAGAGCATGGGTCGTTTGGCCATCCAGTGTTTGAACAGCTGTAATGAGCACTCAGCATTAATAACTTCACCATGGAGAGAGAGAGAGTTTGGCTATAGATGGAGTCTTCATTAATGGAAAAAGAATTGAGATGGTGATATTTGCTCAGACAACACTGAGTCTTTTTCTTTCTGGTTTAGATGACGTTTAACACCCCAATTGACTCCACGGAGGATGTTACCTTAACGGACGACCTACAGGCTCCTCAGCTGAATGTTATTGTCGTGTCTATATCAAGCTATTGTTTGCTCGTATGAAAATATCCACATTTACCAGGAGTCGTCCGACTGGTGGGAGTTCTCCGTTTCCTCGTGTTTATTGGTTGGAGAATACAAAAACATCCTTAGGGAGCGAGTGCTTGCCATTACAAATTTCCATTTGTCACTAATGGAAACAAGCACATTTGTTTCATTTGCACAAAGACACATAGGGAGCAGCTGTAAAAAACTACTCACACTGCTTTTAAGCCACCACAGCATGACCCAAATTAGACTTTATGTGCCACTTTGTAATGACTAGCTAGAGCCCCAATTTTACCCTTGAGAAGATTTAAATAAGGAGCCATTTGCTCTGGCATCGGTGGTGTAGGTAGCGAAGCAGCGGGTTGGCTGGCTGGACTTGTCCTCTCCGCCAGAGCAATCTATCATTACCAGTGTAATAAGGGGCGCTGACTTTTTTTTCCCATCTTGCAATTGAGAGCAAAATGAATGCTTCCACACAAAGTGATAATCATGACGGCTTGCCAAAAGAGATGCTGCCAGAAATCCACTAGTGCTCGGTTTTGTTTTGTTTTTTTTCATCCCAGTGGATAAGAAGAGCTCATCATTGGCAGATTGCTGACTAATTGAGCGATGACGTCAACAACTGCGGAGCCGTCCAAGGTCAAGAACGCTGCTACTATATTTGCAGTTTTTTCGTGTAGAGATTCAGGATACTTGTTTTGTTTTCTAATGGTTCCGTTTATTCGTGCACCTTGAGTTTTGCCTCTTGTGTGTGTTTTGTCCATTCTCTTTCCACTGTGAAGAGTAAGTTGCTTGGTTGAACTCCTCCCTGGAACACGTGGCTCCAGGACGTCCTCCTTATTCTTCATATGTGTTTGCATTGTAGGTTTTTTCCATAGATTGTAAATAATCAAGAAAAGAAGCAAAAATATCCCAACCATCAAATGGAGCTGGTTTTTCCCCACTACTATTTTCAAGGTCAAAAGAAATATTAACTTTAAGTGGATGTCAGACCACCATCCACATAAATACCAACGATTTCATGACCTCTGGGCAAAGTGAGTTTTCTTATGAAGCTCATGTTTTATGACTAAAAGCTCCAGGACCGCTTGGCTCTTCAGGTGAAACCGTTTTGCCGTTAACAAGATGCAGGGACAGAAGCAGAGGAAACTCTCAGGTTGCAGTAGTCTGTGCAGTAGTGATCAAAGGATGGAGGCGGGGTATCGATACACGCGCTGGATCAATCACGAGTCAGTCTCAGCTGTCAGTCATGACGTTTCACTCCATTGTCACAGCATCAAGTAACTACTTCAAACCAAACTTTGAGGAAAATGAACTCTTACACAAACATCAGTTTGATCATATTTCAGAACACTTTATTCAATATTTAATTTGACTTTTTAATTTATTCCCATTCTACATGGAGGAGGTGGGATTAATAACCTACACCACAGCTAATCCTTATATAGAGTCTATGGTTTTTACCTTGTCTGCTTCAACCACTTCTACCCATTTCTACGTTGACTTAAGTTTTTCTCCCACCTTGCTGTTTGATGTCCTGACCTGCCATCCAAGAGAAAGAGAGATATTACTCTGTGCAACATTCAATATTGTTCTTGTCAGGGTATTATTACAGTGAGCTTTCACTTTGAAACTGGGTTTAGGTCGGCCGCTGTGTTGGAAATCATTCATTGTTGTGTGGTCTCTCTCCCATTTTCCATTGTGTGGTCAAGAGAATTGAGCGCGCCTTGTACAGTGCTCCATCCTGCCCAGTCAACAGAACAGGAGGGCCTCTCACAAGCAACCAGCACTCATTTGAAGATGAGGTTTGTGGCTAGTTTCCACCCACAACGCCAAGCTGTCTCTGATTAGACCTGGGATCTAATTTGAGACGGGGGCTAAGAGTGGGTTTTTCGGGGTGTGGGGGGTCCGTGTGGCGCAGCCATCGTCTCCCAGAGGGCTCTCGGCTCGAGGGCTTGTGTGCTTGACTTTCTCTCAAGAAATACATTCTGATGGAACAAACAAGAGTAGAGGAAGAACAAGCAGAAATGGAGATGGATATTAGACCAACATCCTCTCTGTGTTCTGGTCTTTTTCCTGCAAACTACAGAGGGGTCCCAAAACTCTCAGCCATGATGTTGGGGAATACACACCTCACTCTACACACCCACACACACACACACACACGTCTCTCGCCTGGTCCCAGTAATCATGAAGCTGGTCGACCCTCTGACCCAAGTGATGTATTTCTGTGCAAGTGTGTGTTCTGGCTCCAGTCTGGGTCATACATTGTGGGGAATGTTGATGAAAAATGACAGGCCATTATTACATGCCATGGCTGTCCCCTCCTCTCTCTCCCAAACCTCACCACTGATAGAGGGGATACATTTGAAAAATGTCCCTATTGCAGACCGCACTCGCTACGTAAAAAAAAAAAGAAACTAGGTCCAACTGAGCGCTGTTAACACCCATTTTTTGTAAGAACTGTGAGGAATTAAAGCTGTTTCCATCCTTTTTTGATCAGCTACCCTTTTTTTTACAGCCCACCTCCCTCATCCCACTCCATTAGGTTCTTAAGGACTCAGGTTTCTCTGTGGAGGTCATTGTGGTGCTAATGTTCTGCAGGGTGGGGAACAAAGCGCAGAGCATGTAAAAAAGCCTGGGTTCCCTGAGGGAGGAGATTGGGCAGCTGCAGGCAGGGGGTGTGAAGGTTTAGGTTACCTGCTTGCTGCCTGAACACACCGACTCCTCTTCTCACGACTCGGGACCACCTGGGTAGCTGCCGCTGCTCCGCAAGGACTCAGATGAGAGAGAGAGATACACACACACACAATAAATGATGATCACACACACACTGAGGTGATGAACCCACACATCTTCAGCCTCCACTGACCCGTATCTGCTGAGCACAACTCCCTGGGTCTCGGATGGATGTCAAGAGGTGCTGTGGCTGTCAGTGACGGTTGACCCTGCGCCAGATCTCTCATATCTCCTGTCACACATCACTGCCCAGGAAGCACTTTCCTTTCTCTCCTGGTCTCGACACACTTCATCATGCGGTCTGGCGACAACAAGGCTTGGACCCCAGACTGCTGACCTCAACGTCAACATGCAGACGTATGTGGATTATATGTCATCTTTAATTTTTCCCAGAAATCTGTAGATTTTTGCTTGTGGACTGATGTCAGGGTGTGTTTTATGGCCTGTGCATAATTGATGGACTGGGTGAAAGAACACATTTTTACTAAATGAGTATATGAAAGCTCCAGAACAGCTTGGATCTTCAGGTAAAAGTGTTTCCTCAATAACAACATGCACAGAAAATCAACAATCAATTTTTCAGTTTTCTCTTCCCTGGTCTTCATGTATTTCAGTCAGACCACTCACGTTTGAAATGTTTACTGAGCAGCAAAACCTGGAGTTTGTTGTCCAAACTTATTTCCTCACTTCCCCAGATATGATTTATTACATTGATAAAATGAAGAGTGATGAGCACATATCTTTTACCCCCCTGTTGGAGCATGCAGGTGGATGCTGGAGTGGTGGAAGCTAATGCAGAACATTAGAGGTATTGACAAGCAAAGGGAGAGATGGAAAATCTTAAATAGACCACCAATCTGGGAGGGTCAGTGTGATGGAGAATTGAGGAGAGTGAGGCATGATGAGTTAGATACCATTTTCTTTTTGAGGCAGCTATGAAAAATATTTTTATAATAACAATGTATATAGTAACAATGTTAAAAGTGTTTATATGAACTCACAGATAATTATGGCCTGAATCTGCTCCTCAACTCAGCTCCATAGACTTTTAAACTGAGTTTCAGTTCACTGTTCATCTGAAGCGCAACTTTTACTTACTTGACTCACTGATCCGTTCAGTCACATTCATGTGAAAAAAATGACACCTGCTCAGCACCACACAGACAAAGTAAGCGACTGGTGAGCACAGGGGAGCATTTAGCAGCTGAGATATTTCCTCCAGGAGTCACTTTAGAATTGGATGAAGAGAATGAACGATAATGTTACCCTGTAACTGCTGGATGTGTGAATAAGCAACTACTTCTGGTTTAGGAATAAAATAACAGTACTGCACTGTATTATAGTATTTCTTTAAAAATACCTCATGTGTAATTTATTAGGTGGGGACATGCATCGTCTCCTCTAAACTCAATCATAATATTTAAAATGTTTCTCCGCTGAGTAATGTTCAAAATAATGAGCAACCATGGCCACAATTGGTGGTAATTAAGAGTAGTATAGAAAACTGAATGGAGTGGAACACCACAGAGACGGTATCTGTCCATATTGTAATCCTTATATAGCACATGTGTACATATGAATTACTTTATTTCAGTCCGCTATAATTTCCCCCCGTTTAAAGCGGTAGGATTAAATAAAGTAACAGCGTGCTGAGAATAGTTCTTCTCTTAATATCTGGAAGCATTTAGATGTTGTTGTTTTTGCTCAGCAAACACTTCAAAGTGGAAAGAGTGCTGTGGCTGACCACAGGGGGATAAATATGGTTTCTGATCAGCTCACTAAATACCTTCCACTGAGGAAATGTGAATTTGTAAAAAAAAAGGGGTTAAGAAAACATTGTGAGCCACCCTGGTGTAAATGCTGTGTGCGGTGTGTGTGTGTGTGTGTGTGTGTGTGTGTGTGTGTTGCTGCTGCAGCTCTGTAACCCAGCAATATCATCGCTGCTCAGTCCTCCCCTCCCTGTAGACAAACGCCTGGAGCTGATGCAGCCTTTTTTGGTGCTTCACAGTCGTATCTGTGATCGAGGGTCCTGACAGTTCCTGTACACGCACAGATCTATCGCTGGCCTTGGGAACATTTGTCACTCCCACCTGCTTCTCAGTCTCATGTTCCCGATGATGTCAACATCTTTGTGAGCGGCGCCTAACTTCATGCCTCATGACATGCAAACATAGAGGAGGTGTAGTGAGGGTATGACAGCTTGTTGTGGTGGTTGACAGAACCATGGTGCTGCAGACACACTCACACTGTTTGCACAAGCTGTACTTCTTTACGTGTCTGTAGTTCAATCACAATCCTGGAGGTTTCCTGCCTAACCCCGGCTAATGTTGCTCTTGAGCACCGTCCAGTGTGGAACATGTGGACGTTGGTCTGACATCCACTTGTGCACAGGTCAGGATCATGGGTCACGATAATGATGTGCCTCGCAAGCACCTTCCTCTCTCTGTAATGTCATGTAAACAGCTCCAAGTGTATTACACGGGCGGCTTCCTGCTGCTATGTGTGTGGCATGCTGCGGACGTCAGCTGATGAGACATAAAGTGAGTCTGTTTGCGCAGTTGTAAATACACCGACTGTGAATGGAAGCAGCCAAATGACCATGGACTTTTGATTTAGCTGTCGGAGTGTGGTATGGAAACTTTTGCAGAAATTGATCATGACGTGAAGCAGACAATGACGTGAAAATCATTTTTTGGAAAAAATGTTGGATTCTTGGAGCACAGACGCCAGGAGTGAACGTGTGTTGCAACATGTTTTCTCCACAGAAGGAAAAAATCAACAAAGCAGAAAAGTTCTGACAGGAAAAAGCCGGTGTTATAAATGGACTTCAGGCTTCCCTGAATTTCTTTCATGCTTGTTTCCTCTTAATATCTAAAGAATGAAAGCCTTAATGACATCATGGTGATGCTTTGCATACTTTGTTTCAACTACACGCCATGGTAACTTACGAAAAACAGTTCTGTGTTGTTTAGACCTGGGACACACCATAGTTATGTTGCAGATGCACAGATAAGCAACATATTTAAACCCAATGTGAATTTCTTCGATAGTGTTGGGTCACCACAAGTCTCCAGATCATCTTCAAATCTTCTCAAAGGTTCAGTGTGAAAGATTTAGCTGAAAGTGATCTCTACGTATCTCTAGGTACTCCCACACCAAGTTCGAATTTCACGCAAAAGAGAGTGTGTGAGATATTCACACGAATTCCGTCATGTAGGTTTATCTTGATATATGTTGCAACATTATTTTTATGTAATGGTTGGGGGAAACTTTCAGTGGTGCCATGTTTGTTTTTAAAAATGAGTATTTGTGTCAACATGGGAGCACAATGGTTGAGATGAAAGATTCATAATCATGTCCATAGTTTGACACGTACACTAATATATCCCTCTCTCTGTCTATCTCTGCACTAACTGTCAAATAAAGGTGAAACCAGGAACCTGTAAATTTGCTTCTCCATCAGAACTCCATGATGGATGGTCATATTGGTTCGGAGACAACCTCCTGCCAATGTCGAAAAGCACCCACTTCAGGCTGGGTGTTTGCAGGTCATCCACTAATCTCAGGGTTGGTGGGTGTTTCGATCTCCCCCTGTCCGCATGCCGAAGTGTTCCTGAAACTCAAGTTGCTCCCGATGGAAAGCCCATTGTGTTGCATGGTAGCTCCATCACAATTGATTGAATGGGTGAATGAGAAAACTGCAGAGTAAGAAGGATCCATTTACCATTTTCATAGCAGATGAAAATGATATTTTAATACTGATAACAAGATGGAGGATAAAATAACTCATATCTCTTAACACCAATCTTGTTTCATCACTTAACACGCAGGTGGTTTTCGAAAAATAACACGCTATGCTGTTAATGTTGTCTTTTATCTGAAACTGCCCAACTTTAAAATGCTGCTGCGATCAATAGTATCTTTGATTTGGAGTCAGCAAAGCCTGAAAACTCATTGAGGTGAATCTGTGGCGAGACAAAGGCAAAGCAAAGAGAGAAAGTGGCAGAGAGCACGGTGCCGCGACCCAGAGGTCATTGGCAGTAGATAATCTGGTATGAGAACAACTGATAGCCTGTCAGTAATGATGGGGCCTAATGCCGGAGAAGAAAAAAGGAGGGGAGCCATGGAAGAAAGAAAGAAACCTACTGAGAACTCCCCTATGTTTCTTGTCATCTGTGTGCCAAATTAGGGGGGTGGGGGGCCAAAAGAGAGAGTGCAGATGGACCACACCGACTGACTGGTTGGACTAATGTGGACGTTTTCTGTCCGGGGTCAGATATTTACTCCTAATTAGCTGGAGGAATGCGACGCATGAGAGCGGAACAGATACGTTACCATTTTGGCCGGAATTTCCTCTCCTTCCATGGCATGCGCTGCTTTAACCTGATTAGGTATGGCACTTATCAGAGGAGATGAAAGCACTCAGGGGATCGGTGACGCATTGCTGGACACCCCTGCTCTGCTCCCACTTCACCCCCTTTCCCACCACGACCCTCCCCGCCATCATTAACTGCTGCGCTGTGTGCCATGGTTCCGGGGGAAAACTGGGCCCATGATTTACAGTAAGGCCAACACCGCGCCGCACTTGTTGTCGGGGTCGGATCAAAAGAAAGTTCCCGGGAACAAACAAGCGGGGAGGCTTTCTGTAATAATGATTTTTATTGAAGGATCTTTTAAATGAGATACACAAGTTTTACGAGGCGGAGAGAGGAGAATGCTGTTTTCGGGAAATGAGGAATTTCCAGTCTGTGTTAATGCCTGTGTTTCAGTATTAAACCTGGTGGCAGCAAGTCAGAGGAGATTTTGTGGTAGCAATCCAGTGAGGAGAAAAGCTTGTGGCTTCAGCAGGACTAACTTGTCGCTAATGATGGATTAGATGGCTTTAAATGGCAGATGAAGCCAGTTGGTATTGGCAGATCTGATGTGGAGTAGATTTAATCTTTCATCTAATCTTACTTGAAAAACGGGACAGTTTCAGTATTTGTCAGGGGTATTTTTCTTCTTTGTTGGTTAAATGCAAAGAACCGTTTTATCCCTTTAAGCCAGTGGTATTATGTCAACCCCATAGTTTAGATACTGTGCATCGAGATTTATACCACCACCCTAACTTCATGTGTGAGAGAGAATAATTTTGTGGATCTATTTTTTTTAATCTTTAAACTATTGTGGAGCAAGAAAATGGAGACCAGTGGATTTTGTGAATAATCCAGTAAGGACACAGCTTCCACAATGACATGCCACGTCTTAAAGCACCACAGGCCACATTTTCAAAAGTCTTGTATATGAATAGATACCACTAGAGTTAAAAATGTATCTTTTCTGTTTGTTTTCATCTGTTTGCTTTGTATTTATACAGTGACTCCCTGTGTTGATACTGTTCATTAATACTGTTTGCATGTGTATTTTTAAGAACATACTGTACAGACATTAAGCTCCTCGTGTGTGAGGAGGAGAGAAATGTGTTAATCTTCATGTGGTCTTTCTACTAATGTGGCTCTGAATTCCGGCTAAACATATTTTTTTTTACTGAAATTCTCAACACAAACAAAATCAATCACCAACTGTCACACAAAACCACCAGTGAAGTGTGACTCCATGATTATACGCTCGTTCTTATCAGTGTCCACACGTAACCTTTTTACTTTATTTTTTCTTTTTCTCACAAAGGTCATGAATATTCCGTTGACACTAAATAGCGGTACGATCTGCCTTCTTTCTCTGCCTGCATATTTCAGAATAGAAATGATGTCAGATTTCACTATTACTGCCATATGCCATATGAGAGCTATCACTTCTGAATGCAAGACCTACCTCTGCCTGTAGCCAGCGGCACATCTGTGCACCTTCTGTGGTGGGCTCTCCTTGTAGTGGGCTTTTACTGCGTGCATGTGTGTGTGTGTGTGTGTGTGTGTGTGTGTGTGTGTGTGTGTGTATACATATGTGTGTGGGTGTACGTGCTCGCAAACAGTTGCAGGTGTGCCCCCAGTGTGATCGCAACAACAAACGTCTCCCAGTCTCTAATGGATACACTGAGCATAACTACTGAGCGCCGCGCTACACATCCTGTACGTGATGTCCGAGCAGACCCTGAGGATTCTGGGTGCCTCTGAGCTGATGGTTGGGTTAATGACCTGGATGGATAATGTGCGATGTGTGTTACAGTAAATGACAGTGAGGTCACCTCTAATTTCCAGTTTGTACCCCCCACAGAGCTTGTTCCTAGACTCTACTGCTGCTGCTGCTACTCCCTTTCCCTCTCTCTAAACCTCTCTCTCTCACACACACACACACACACACACACACACTCGCTGATGGTCTGTATTTGCTCAGGACTTACTGGAACGGGCCAGAAGGACATCCAGCCTCGCAGCCTCCAGGCCTCACTGTTCCACTGATTGACCTGATGAAGACCAAAGGTTCCAATCACTGCAGTGGAGTGTGCGAGTGTGTGTGTGTTCTTGCAATATGTGTGTGGGCAAGACTGTGTGTTAACATGCTTGCATGTGTGTCATCACCTGACCACACACACGGTTTGGATGAACCATTATCATTTGCACATTAGACTCTTGAACATAGTCCAGAAAGTCTGGGGCCGCCTCGTCCTTCTCTTCTTCTTCCTTCTCCTGCTGTCTTATTTTTCGAATCCCACACAAGAAGACCCACATCACTGGTCTGTAATGCACGTGTGTGTGGGTGCGTGTGTGCGTGTATGTGTGTGCGTGTGTGTGCGTGTAGATAGATACCAATTCGTTTTAACTACTGCCTCTGTGGCATAGTAGAGATGATGAAATGCGGAAGGGGATTTAATTCTGCCCATATCTAAAAACTGCTGTAGGGCTGCAGCTCACATGGATTTTCATTATTGATAATTATAGATAAGTGATTCCCTGTTAAGTCTATAACATGTCAGAAAATTGTGAAAATATCAATAACTACCTTAAACAACAGGCCTCCATGGACACAGAATCCTGCAATTTTAACAGGGCACTTTGTGTTTAACCTTCGCTAAAACCCATTTATAAAGTCATATAAAACAAAACAGGTAACAAATGCATTTGTGGTTCTGGAACTAATTAGTCTTCAGCATTTTTACTTAATCAATGACCCAGATGAATAATCTTATATCAAAACCCAGGAAAATGTCAATCAACTAATGAAATGAAAAAATCACAAGAGAAGAAGAACTAGCCAATTGGTCAACCACTAGATCTGCAGAACATTTATTAACAAATGATTTATCAAGGGAAAATGATGTATGTTTCAACTTTTCAAATCTTCCAAATCTGTTGCTTTTCTCTTTTTTGAATTGATGTAGATTTAATATATTTTAGTTTTTGACAGTTGAGAGAAAAGTTCGGACCAAATCGTTGCCAAATTAATCTGAATGCAAATGGAAATAATCATTAGCTGCAGCATTATCTGTGTGCTGTGGCTGATACCTCTGTTCACCTCCCACTACACTGCTGAGTACCTGGAAGCCAGTTTTAGACTCTGTGTCTTAACCACACACAAAAATTGCTGTCTAAGCCTTTTATGTTTAATATTATTGTACCAGCACTTTCCTTGGCATTTACATTGCAACTGTTGCCTGCAGGTAACACCTCTCCTCTGCTATGGCGTATATCTATTTAAATAAGAGGTTCTGGTGTTTCACTTCCCCATCAAACAAGGCAACAATGCCAATACTGTAAGCTGCTTTCATTCTTGAGCGCCAGCATCAGCTGGGAGATAAATCCACTCGACACTGTGTGTGTGTGTGTGTGTGTGTGTGTGTGTGTGTGTGTGTGTGTGTGTGTGTGTGTGTGTGTGTGTGTGTGTGTGTGTGTGTGTGGGTGGTTTGGTCTGTGTTCTCTGGGTGGTCATATTTGGGAAATGTGAAGTCCAATAAAGGTGTATAATTTGGAGAGCATTTTCATCCAGATGTTCAACAGTGGGTTCAACTGCTAGATGTTATATATTTACAAGCATTGTCTTCATAATCCACTTTGGCAGGAAGGTTACATTTAATGATGTCCCTTGGGAGCTGTTCTCAAATAAAGTGCAGATCTTCCAGAAAATTTCATTTAGCTAAAGATCCACTGTGTGTTGCTGGAGTGCAGTAATGAATTTGTCTGACTTACGTACACGTTTACTGGTAAGACAACACGCTCGTTGTTTTGCTGGAGGATTTCCTCTGGATACGAGCGTTGGCACAGTGTCTGCTGGCGTCAGTGTACATAACCAGTCGATGGATCGGAGGGACCCATTGAGAGAAGTGAGTGACACTGGGCAGCAGGGAAGAAAGAAGAGGGCGAGTGAGTGTTCTGGCTTCTTGACCTCAGAGCATAAGAAGTCTTCTAAGTTCAAACTTCAGCGATTATAAGCTGAGCTGGTATTTAAAGTGGCCGCCTCCCTCCCCTCCCCTCTCTCGTCTCCCCTCCCTCGTCTCCCCTCCCTCCCCCATTCACTGCAGGCTCATGGTGGCGCCGGGTGCATGTGTGACAGTGTCTCCGATCTGCATAAGAGTACATGGCATATGAACCTGCAGGTGTGTGTGTGTGTGTGTGTGTGCAGGGGTTTAGTAGAGTAGGTGGGCAGGGTCAGGGGTGGCTCAGTGGGGTTCTGGAGCCAGTAGGTCTTCTCCATTGTTCAGGCTGGGGGAGCCAAAGGGTACCAAAGAGTACTGATGCCAAAGGTATTGCCTGCTTACGGTAGGGGGTGAGCAATAAGTGTGTGTGTGTGTGTGTGTGTGGGTGCATGTGTTTTTGTGTGTGTGAGGACCTTTGCTCCAGGAGGAACCCACATGGGGCGGGAAAGGGAAAGTAATTACAGATGACACAGGACCAAAGGGAAGAAATTGATTAAAGAAAATGGGTGACCAGGAAGTAAGCAGGGATCTTTGTTTCCCCTTCAATTAAACTGAAATGTCTCAGCGGTCTCCCTCTTTGAGCTGCATATGGTCGAGAAGCACAGGGCTGCGGGGAGAAAGGGCTCAGGGTGTGGGGGGTTCACTCAGGGAAGGCTGGAGGGGGGGTCTACAGAGGTGATGTTGATGGATGGATGTACTCCCTCTCCTCTCTGTGGAGGCTGACACTTGTGATAGCCTCTACACGCAACTGTATACACTCTGTCCGTCAAGTCAGCTACCTGCAGCCTGCACACCCGCACGCTTGAGGGATTAAAGGGATAGTTCACACAAAAATGAAAATTCATTCACAGCTATGCCGATGGAGGGGTGGGTGAAGTGTTTGAGCAGTGACCGATTCTTCAAATGTAGAAAAACAACAACATACTGCTCCTGTGGTGTCAACCAAGTGTCTGTAAGCCCCAAAATTTGTATTCGACTCATAATGGCATCATTTACATCGTGTTTTCAGACTAAATGTTAGCAGTCCGACGAACATGAACCCTTACAACAGCAAAGTTATCACCCAAACGCTGTGAACGTCCACCTCAGTTTACACACTGACTCCATTGATCAACTTTGACCTACAGTCCATCCCATACTTGACAATCTGGGGTGCACTGTCTCTCAGTTTTGCCTCCAAACAAAATGGCTTGAATCACAGATGAGATCTCATCAGTGTCATTTTAAATGAGAGGAATGATGGTTAGTTATTTTTTTCTACTAAAACTAGAATGGCATTTAGTAAAGCACACAAGGCTCATCAGTTCACTTAAATTCAGTTCAAGTTTTTTAACGTAATGTCAACATTAATGAACCATGTTAGAATCTACAGGCTTTCAAATATGAGCTGAAATCTTCATGATCAACAGACTTTCAATACATTTTATTGTTTGTTTTTAATAAATGAACCAAGGACACACTGGAAAGACGTATTGATTAAGAGTGAAATTAAGTAAATTGAATTGTAAGACGTTGCGTGTTACTCTGACAAACTTGTAAGTCACCTCTCAACTTTCTCCTGCGTTTACCGCTGCTCCTCTTTGACTTGCTTGGCAAATGTGAGTATACAGTATGAATAGTTTTACAAGGGCAAGGAAGAAATAACAGAGAGGGTGATATGTGTGTGTGTGTGTGTGTGTGTGTGTGTGTGTGTGTGTGTGTGTGTGTGTTGGGTTGGGGGTAGGGGGGTAGCTGAAGAAAGAGAAAACAGGTTGTCAGTGTGGTTGAACAGCAAAATAGCATTTTCTCCCTCGGGCTCAGCCTCCACAGATGTTTCATTCAGGCCCCATGGCAGGGCCACTCTAAAAAGTGCTCCAGTCCCGACACAATTCAGCCCCTTTGTGCGCTGAAGGAGAGAAGCTCAGCCCACTGTTTACTGCTCGTCCACCCCCATTCCCCCCTTGTCTAACCCCCCTCCCCATGTTAGCAGGCGGAACAATTGGGGAGGGCCTTGCCCAGAGCTGGGGCGGTGTGGCAGGTCAACAGAATGGGCTGTGAATCCTGTGCCTCTGAATCCTCCGGGTGGGTGGTCCAGCTCTCTCTCCCCTCTCTCTGAGTCTCTCTCACACACATACACAGAGAAACACACTCTCCTCTCCTCTCAGTGCTCATTAGCTCATCCACTGGCCCAGGTTCTGTGATATGGTGATAGGTGGCCCGGAGAGGAAGCCAGACGGGGGTCTTTCTTCAGGATTAGCAGACTCCCAGTACCTCGTCACTGCGAGCGGGTCCCCGCACAGGCCCGGTCAGGCCACTCGGCAGAAGGGGCCTGCGGTGGCCCACGTGGAGCCTGCCAGTGACTGGGTGGCAGTTAACACTAATCCTGCTGCTGATTACCACTGGCATGGGGAAATAAACAGCAATAAATGAACCTACGACGCTGAGCACACATACACCCTTACAACCCCTACCACACATGGCAGGTCATGCTTACTTGTACAGTGATACACATACATGCACATCCAGAAAATGTATTGTTCATGTTTTCAGGAAAACATTTCATTATTGATCAATCTGCCCATTATTTTCCCTATTAATCATTTCATTGTTTGGTCTTTTCAATTAAAGAAAATAGTGATAAATACTAACATAGTTTTCAGTTGTTTTGTTATTTGCCTAAAAACTAAAAAGGAAAAAAACTAAATCATGTTTGTGAGACTGCAACCAGTGACACTTTTGCATTTTTTTGTTAAATAAACCATTGCAATGATTTTCACAATTCAAAATAGTTAAATCAAATTTTCTGTGAATTCATTTATATATGAAATAATCAACTGATCTCTTCATTCTTCCTCATATCATACTTTGGTTACTAGTTCAAGTCAGTCATACCTTCAGCAAGAAGAGAAGTGCGACTGGCATATTTCCCCATAGTCACAGCGACATCTAGTGAGCAGAAAATAGTACTGACAGAATTGGAAACATTTGTAAAATGTACTAGTTTCTTAAGAAAACCAACATAAAATCAGTAATAATAACTTTTCAATATTTTGTTTAGAAGAAACAAATAAAATTCAAATTAATCATTTCAATGCTACAAGTCAAATATTAGATGCATGTTTGCTTTCACATGTTAAAGTTGGTACCAATGTTCCAAATTCTTCAATCATTTAATTAACAATAAATTAATACATAAAGTTTTTCTTGAGTAATAAATATCTGCTACCTCATATCGCTCTGTAGTGAGAGGAGATTGCACAGATAGTGTATTTCCTCTCACACCATTTAAGCAACATTGTACATCCTGCTGTGGTCATCAGCGTTGATCCCTTTTTTGCTTCTCTGAAATACAAACGATGCTGTGAGGCACTGAAGAAGACTGCGTCACCCTGGGAAAACAGCCTGCTGCTGCCATCAAACAAACATAAAATGCCTTTGATTGGTCCTTCCTTCTTTATTCTGGGTAAGGCTTTTTTTTTTAAAACACTGTATAAGTAATATGTCTTATAACAAACAAAGTATTACATTTTGTTGTCAATATGAAAACCCTGCACCTAAAATGTTCTGTCTGAGGTCAGGAACCTTTATTCAGTGATCAAAAATTAAATTTAAACACAGAATTAACTTTTAAAGATAGTTATTGATGAATATAATATAAATCCATTTTCTGTATATTGTGTGAGTTACACATTGAGTAAGCAGGGCCACACCTTACTTGCATGGCTGGTTCCCTTTTGGGTTTTCAGTTAAAAATGCCACTGTGAGGGTCAACAAATGAGCTAATTCACAGTTTTACAGGAAACTGTGCTCTTGTAAAAAACAACCCCGTAGGTCATCTGTGCCAGCAGCTTATTGCAACCCATAAATACCTTTTATTGTTGAGGGGGTATACAGAGTGACAAAGTGCATGTCAGGAGGTACATGGGAGACGTTTGCCCTCAAGGTTTTCAGCCACAAAGCCTTTGCACATGGTTAACGTTGTGAAAAGGTTTTTTTAAACAGAAATCTTTTCTTAATCATAACCAACTAATTGTGTTGCCTCAACTTTATCAAATTGCAACATAAAACTGAAACTTCTGCCAGGAAAGCTTTCTAGCAGAAAGCCCTGAGGGCAAACTTCACCCAACAGCTGCTCGCAGGAGGTTGAGGCTGATGGATGGGTCCACAAAACATATTACTTTGACATTGACTCTGACATGTAAAACTCTTTTTCATTTCCTGTTCAAAACCAATAGATGTCTTCTTTTAACCATGAGCATTCCCCAGCTTCAACAGCAACTTTATTATTATAACCATGACAACAAAGGTTGTCCAACCAACATATTCTTTACTTTAACCCAAAATCACAATCATATAACTTTTTTTCCCTAAACTTATGTACGTTAATCTATTGTAACCATGGCAATTTGACAGCGTAGTGTTGCAATTCAAGAAAAATGGTCGTATAAGATTTAGGGACAAACAAACGCCGGCTGTTCAGGTTGGAAGACTTGTCTTGTTTTTTGGTTTTGGTCATTTCTAGCAACATCTGAAAAGGCTTTATATTTTCCTGCAGGTTTGATTGTGGCTTTGGCCATAGCGGACGAAACAGCAACAGACATGGGGTTGTTCACAAATACACAGGGATTTAACAAACCTTTGAACGACAGTAACAAGTTTAACCTTACCACTGAGATGCCCTTCACCAACAACAAACCTTTGAACGACAGTGACAAGTTTAACCTTACCACTGAGATGCCCTTCACCAACAACAAACCTTTGAACGACAGTGACAAGTTTAACCTTCCCACTGAAATGCCCTTCACCGACACCACCATGAACATCACCAGTACCACCAGTGACATGAACATCACCAACAGCACCACCACACTCGCAACAACAAAGCAGAAAGGTGAGAGAGATTATCTGAACTGTTATAACGTGAATGTTCGGTCTGAAATGTTGGACGTCAAAGAAAATCTATTCATGACCACGCCCTCCTTTGATTGTGCCTGTTTCTTTTCTTGTGTCATATCACGCTTCTGTCAATCAGGTGGTAAAACTACTGAAGGTGGCAAAACCTTCATCACATCCAAAACTACATCCAAAACTACATCTGCTCCTAACAAAAGAAAAAATAATGGTGAGTTGACAGTGATGATGAATAAAGCAAACTCTACATCTGTGTTCCCTGATTCGCTTGACATGTTGACATTTACTACATCATGTACTCGATGAACGAACACAGTAAAACGGATAGTTAGCCTGTTTCTAAAAAGATATTTAACCGTGAGCTAAAAAAAGAGACCTGCTTTTTTCCGCTTGTTGTGTCAATATAAAATCAATAATAATTGATTTTAAAAACAATTTTATCATAAATGACTGTTTAACGTTAAAGACGCTGCTTGCATTGACAACCCCAGAGAAATATATCAACCTACACACAGTTCTCAGCTCTGTAGAGCATTTAGCATCTTTTATAGCATCTTTGAACCATTTGTCTTCCAGCCTTGTTAGGTAGCTGCTTTTATAATAATCGTACACAACCTGCATTTAGTTATATGTCACAATTTTGTATTCAGCTCATTCTGCTGCCCCGAAGTGGCCATAAAAAATGGCTTTGCAGCTTTAAGGGTTCAGTGTGCAGAATTTTAGTGATATCTAGAGGTGAGGTTTCATGTTGCAGCTGAACACCCCTCACCTCACCCACTCCTTTCAAACATGACAGAGAACCTGTGGAAAACTTCAGTTGTCATAAAAACTCAAAAGGTGTGTAGTTTGTCGAGTTAGATGACTGTGTAAGAACATGGCGGCCTCCATAGAGAGGACCCGCTCCTGATGTAAATATAAAGTATTTAAATATAAAGGGTCCATTCTAGGGTAAAGAAAACAACAATTTATACAATTTAGATGAAATACACTTGTGAAAACACCACAAGGATTATTTTATATTTAATTTCTGCCAAAAGATCCCTTTCACCTACATTTTACACACTAAACCTTTAAACCAGCCCATTGGTAATGGACTGAGGCAGTCCTCTTGTATGGTTATATTTAAAAAGTGAATGAAACATTTCTGTATTTCTAACAGACTCTTCTCCTGGGGGATACGACACGGGTGAGTTATATTTAAATCTGGCCCAGTCGCCCAGTACATCTTAAATTCTAATGTAGTTTTGAGCCTTCATCTTCATCTGTCACCCCTTCAGGTATGTACGTCATTATTTCGATCATCATCGTGGCTGTTGGATTAGGAGTTGTTTGCTACGTGGTGCGGAATAGAGGAAGAGTAAGTATGGAGCGTTGGCTGCTAACCTCCACCACAAGATGGGAATAGTTATAGTTTGTTTTTAATAGTAACAGCTATCAGTTAGCTTAGCTTAGAAGAAAGACTGGAAGCAGTCAAAATTTTATCAAAATGAAACTACTACAAGTTATTTTTTGTAATTACATTTTCAACTTAACTTACATTACTGATTAAACTAGGATTCTTTTGTTAATACTTCTTTTTTGGATTCATTGATGAAGATATGATATGTTGCCTAGTGAACTTTAAAGGAGCTGGTAGGGAGATTTACTTGGGTTTGTACAGAAGTAGTTTGGACCGGTCTAGTTTTAATGTTTAATGTTAATTTGCTGTTGGCTGCAGCTGTATATTATGTACACTTATTTGAAAGTGAGATGGAGCAAATGTGGAATCAAACATTGTCCTCCTGATGTTTGTGTGTGTTCCTACAGCGCCAGTCTGTCGACTTCATGTCCAGACACGATGAAGCCAACGTCCCTCTCAGCATTATGGACCATGAGCCTGTTGACACCATCTCTCAGAATGGTCAGTCCAACACACGCACTTATATCAACAGAAATATTACTGAAAATATCTGTCCTTGTTTTGTTGTTGCAGAGAAACGAACCCTGATTTCTGAACACTTTTCAGGTCTGCAAACTTTTGAAACGACAGAAACGACAGCGAAAGAGCCCCAAGAACCAGAGACAAAACCTGAGGGACAATTGGATCAGAAACGTGACAGCAAATCTGTGGCCGGTCTGTATGATTTATTGTGATATATAATATCAGAGTAACAGGCACAAGGCCACTTGTTTCAGGTCTGTCTGTAAAAGTGTCACATGAACTAGTTGCTTGCTACTTTCTTTCCTCTTTCTTAAGGTCAGTTAATTTGAGTAAACGGAAGTACAATATGTACGTGACACTATTTTAAAACAGGCTGTGAGGGCGTCAAGATTCCTATTTGGACATGAACAAAAAAGTATTTTTCTTCTCTATACGTATTGATTTAACAACATAATACTAATAAGGAATATGAAATATTTTTTTTCCTTTAGCAGATATTATTTTAAATAACTTTTA
The DNA here is from genome assembly GCF_024713975.1 of Paralichthys olivaceus. Lineage (NCBI taxonomy): Eukaryota > Metazoa > Chordata > Actinopteri > Pleuronectiformes > Paralichthyidae > Paralichthys > Paralichthys olivaceus. The sequence goes on from NC_091100.1 coordinate 7,758,589, forward strand.
AAGATAAAACCACTGTGTGTTTCACACCAGTTTGGTTGGTGTTACTTTTATAGGAAGTAAATTTGACATTATGCAAGTGACCTGACTCACACAGAACTTTAAAAAAACGCTTGTATAAAGCTGAGATCAGTTAAGAAGCTCTATGGAAAATTTCAAAATGTTAATCTGTGAAATGACAGTTTCCTTAGTTTGAAGGGAGAGAAAAAAAATAAATGTGGCCTGCAGTACTTCAGTCAACCACTTGATGGAAATGGAAGCCAAGTTAAGAAATTACAAGCCAATGCCAAATCGCAATAATGAGTTATTCTGTATGAATCCAGTTTATATAACATTTGATATAATTGGCAACAAGCCAGAAATTACATCTTTAGTGTTAAGTATTTGTGAATGTGAAGATTGATTATTTTGTGCATTGTATATTTTATGCTACTTTATTTGGGGCCTTACAGTAAAATGCATCCAACCCAAAAAACACATATTTGCTTCTGCTCTTCTTGTTTTGACATTATTATCATTTTTCTGAGAAAAGTGTTTCTGTTTCCTCGGAGGTGTCTCCCACATTGAAAGGTAGGAGGTGCAGTCATGTCTGGGCCTGCCTCTCTGCCTTCAGCCACACTTTGTTAAAATGGACAGAGCTGATGGCCACTTTGAAAAGAGCATCTATCTTTCTAATGGTTCTCTTCCTCTCATGGGAAAGAATTAATGAAACTTTTGCAGCATTTAGAGCAGGTGGAGAATCAGAATTCAAACCCCGCACTTGGATTTGCTGATGTTTTGAATGCAGAAAGATTTATCTGATGACAACTGCTTGTCCATCGCTCACAGACTCACTTGTTTTTTAACTCAAGTGTTTCACTCACTTGTGGAGACACTGAAGAAACCAGCCAGACACCTCAAAAACTACAAATTCTGCCGAAAGCTTTTTAGCACCTACTTGAAATGGAGAGGAAAACAGAAAATAATCACAACTCTGCTGAACACACAGCCCCACCCATGACCTCATGGAAACACTCTACTCGGTCTTGGCCCAGTGATGAGAAGCATTAAGAAGCGATATAAAGATAAGCATTTAAAGAAGCGTTTCCAGAAACTACACAAACTGAAGTAACTTAAAGCAACGCTGGGTAACTGGAGAATTAGTGTATTAGTGCCCAGAAAGCTTGTAAATTGATGTCTGCAATAAATGAAGTGATAAAAGAGAGAAAACATACTCAGGAATCAGATTTGTCACATCCTGTGATTTCAGTGCAAGTAAATAATTACCTTATTTTAATATTGTGAGTAAACCTCTTTTATGACGAAATGTTGTAGATTCTTATCATGGTGTGATGCACATGATGAGTTCAGCCGAAAAACCTGGTTTACCTTTATTTATAAAAATGATAAATGGTCTCTATTAATATAGAATTTTTCTGGACCATTCAAACCAATTCACACACGCATTCATACAGTGCATGTGTGAGCAGCCCTTACGCTACATCACTCACACAATACCAGCACAGCCATCAGTGCCAGCAGGGTGAGGTGGACATCCCGCTCTGTCATGACCGCCCAAAGAGTAAGAGCAAAACAGAAAGACAGAAATCGTAGCAGCATTGCATTGAAATTAAACAACCTTTCCATTCTGTCATCATCGGTGCACCAGACCATTTCTAGTTTTTGAACAGACATTTCATGTAATACAGATATTATTAACTCATCATAATAATTGAATTCACACAAAAAGGAAGTTCTCAAATCTACCATGTTTCAACACAATATCTTTAAACCATCAAATGTAGCATGTGAAGTTATTTCTGTAAATTTTTTGGAATTAAGCTTCCTCAAAAACAGAAGAGATTTGGAAGAGAAGCAGAAGTGTTTCAAGGAATCCAGTCGATGAGTCATGGGGAGCTGATCATAGAAGTTAAGGTGGCTCGAACAAAATTGACGTTGCTGTGGAGGAACATAGCCGGCCGTCCTCGGAGGCCCACTCAGCTTGTGGCCCCAAGTGGGTTTTACCTATATCCTGTTGCTACACCCCTGGTTATAATAGGTTCAGTCCACAATCGAAGAAAACTGAACAAAGAATACAACTATTAAGAGGCACATCCAGATATTTCCATTTCCAGTCCAAGTGTATGACATGAGAAAGCTGACAATCGGGGCAACAGTCCACCTGTAACAGAGCGTTAGTCAGCCGCCATAAAGCAGACAGACCTGATGATTTTCTGCAGGTTGGAATGTCGCCTGAGGAGCCATCTTAGTGGTAGAATTATGTCTCGGGCAGCGGTCCCCTTCCTCTCCCCTCCATCTCCGCTTTCCCTCCACCTAACCCCAGGTCAGATAATGATGGGGCCGCTCTACTTTCCCACAGCCTCCAACAGCTGCATGGTTGTAGCTCATTAGCAACTGGTCAGTAATCAGCCGCCTCATTACCAACATGGTGCCCCCCCCCCCTCAAATGCCTTTGCCCAAGAGAAATCCCCCCCCCCCGACTGTCAGAGAGAGCAAAACCTCTTCAGGCTACATGAGTGAAAATCCTGTTATTATGTGGCAGCTAAACACAGAATACACTGACTCTAAACAGGCAAACTGCAGAGTCACAGGAGGCTGCAATGACAGAGAGAAGTCTCAGCAACGTTTCACAATTGATTTATTTGGACAGTTAAACCATGAAACATGCAATACGTGACTGTTATGTTTTCTCAATATATGTCAATATGACTCAGCCTTTGTGTTAATCCAATTCATCCACATGTTGCTTTCATTTACATTTATTATGCTAAACTGATACAGACGCCTCATGAAGCACTGACTGAAATCTATGTGGTTTGCTCTTTTGTTTGTCCTCCACAGCTGAGGCTGATAAATCTGTTGTCGATCCCAGCGCTGAGTCTGCGGCTCCTTCTCCACACGACTCTGAGGACAAACCCAAAGAGGACGTGGCCAAGCCCAGTCCGACTCCTGCACCTGTGCAGCCGAGCTTGGAGGAGAAAACCGATGATGAAGGCGCCGACTCCAACAAGACCTCAGTGGAGTCGCTGAAGGAGACAAATGAGAACAACAGCAACAATGCCGTCTTCAGACAGAAGACAGGTTGGTTATTTGAGTGATTGACCCCCCCTAATAGAAATGTAAGACAACATTGCAAACCTTTTGCTGACAGTTTACAGTGACACAGTGATTAGTGTGGACTGTACATTGTGTTTAATGCAGTGCAGCCCTGCTCTGGGCTTATTTTGACAGAATTGTGAGAATGACATGTTCATGTCTAAGTTCCAGTTGACTGCTACGTGTCAATTCTGCTCATTTACAACCTACCGGGTGACAAAAAAGAGAACTTGCAACTTACTTTCTTGTGCAACTTGAAAAGATTGGTTCAGTTTTTTTCTTCAAGTACATAATATATAGCTGACATACCCATGTGTACATTAAAATGTATGCGTCGCACTGTACACTACAATTACTTAAAGGTCAGACACGATACAAAATGTGACACTTTATGAATCCCTTAAGGGGGAATCTGAATGTCACCTTCTCTGTCCTATATGTAGGTGACATTCAGCTCCTATCCTATTAATAGTGGTGCTATGTATTACAATTTTACAGTGCTACCTAAGAAGGGAGGCAGACATTTTCTTTTATTGTAATGACTTTAAATTAAATTAAAAATGAATTTGATATTCCATCTGAATCATGAAGTATTGTCACTTTCCACTGATTATTTGGGGGGTTTTTTCTTAGAAAACTTTTCTAAAACTATTGGTTTTCAAGTTTAACATCATAATTCGCTTCTTTGTCTTTTGTGCAGATCTGGATTCGAGCATTTTCTGGGCCGTTCCACTCGACTCTCCCGTGTGACATCATTGCCTCGCTGTCCTCAATGCCATTACTCACAATCTTGGTAAGATCAGAGTGTATAGATAAGTTCCTCTGGTCCAGCTCAGCCAGCTCATGTGTTAGTAGAGAAAAAACTGTCCAGCCCAAATACTCACATCCATACATCACTGGATGCAGGAGAATATAATCACTATGTCCATCATAATAACTTTTCTGGAGCCAGAAACCATTTAGATTTTTTTGTCATCAATATGTTATCCATTTCCTCTTGTTACATAACAATTACGTTAATCAGGTAAATGGTGCCTTTTTTATATTTTGGATTTGCTTGTTTGTTTGTTAATAGATGCCATAATCATTTATTCTAAAATTATCTTGTCCCCAGAATTGTGAATCACATTGAAAACCTATTTTCCAGCAGTTTATAAAACACAATGTGGAAGCTGCATCCACTATAGAACCTAAAGGAATATAACATAAAACTGTCTGCCGATCATGTTTATTCAAAATATACTTACTTGGTTTTTCCGGTGCTATCAACTGCATCAGACAGTTTCCGTCATCATTATCACGTGAACAATGATCCACACTTTTGTGACAGGGGAAGACAAGTGAGCAAACTCAACCCACTCATGCAGACAGGTGAAAAAAGCTAGAACCTTAAAAAGTGGACCTGAAGTTCAGACATGGAGATGAATCTTCATCCTCGTTTATAGGTTCATATGCTCAGAATAATTATGAAAAAGCAGTTGCTCTTTTATTTTAATGTTGCAAAACCACTTCTTTTCTATCAAAACCACTGTATTTCTGCTCACTAAACCAGACTTGGCTTCCTTCCTCAATCCCCCACTCATAGATGAGATTCTTCTCACACGAGTAGGAACATGAGGCCCTCTCAGTCTTATCATCATGTGCTTCAGGATGTAAGGCCCACATCTGCACCTGTGCCCTCCTCTCTCTTCCCATCCGCTCACAAACACCCAGGGTCGAAGCCCGAGGCCTCGAGGAATTCACACTGCTCTTAACAGCTGATGATAAGCTCACATCTTAGACGCTAACCGCTCAGAAGCTCAGTGTTAGCAGTCACGGATCATCTCCGTTCTCACAAAGCACAAGCCTCAGAAATCTCAAGCATCTCGATTCACGCAGAGGTCAGCTCTAGTTCTCTGACGCATCTCTAAATACTGTACCTGCTCACATAGTGAGAGGAAAACTGCAAATAAAAATGAAAACTGTTAAGAGAACTGTGAAATCTCAGCGATATAATGGGATATGTGATCTTCAACACCCAAACCTGTCACTGAAATATGTGTCAACACAGACTTTTTTTCCCAGCTGACATTTTGACTTGTCAATGAAAAGAAAAATGGCAGTTCACTGACAGTTAGCTTTGTGTAATCTAGTTGTGAATGGGCTTTAACCATTGAATCCAAAACTCTTTTGATATCTCAACTCTGAGCTCTGAATTCCAACCTGCTTTTCCTGGCGGTCCAGAAAAATCCACATCACTTGAGGACTTAAACCAGGTAAACGTCATAATGTGTTTACTTTAAACCACCATCTCACCTTCACCTTAAAGACGAACAGGTTGACCTAATTTGTCAGTGTCTAACCTCTTTCAGCAAAAGCTCTCTGTGACCTCATAAGGGGCTCGGTTTCAAAACAAACTCCTTTAAACTGTTTGGGAAACAATCAGCTCGTCCACTTACTCCCATTTGTTTGGTGCACGATTCCCAATATGCTGATGGGGCGTTAAAAAGAATGGCCTTCTCAAAACTCCACTGACAGATGAACTATCTTTCAGAACAGTTATTTATATTCCTTTTCTTTTTATCGACTGATATATCAGACCTTAAAAGATGTAATACATAACAATTCTTAATTAAAACCTCAAAAAATGACTAGACCTATGTTTTACATTTTGTTGACTTTTGTTGACTTGAATGTTCTATCCAGAGAAATCCTTTTTTCACATCCGCTTTAACTGTGGCTTTGTCCATCTCTGCTATAACCTGTGGGGAAAACGAGGGAAACACACACTGCCATTCACTTGTTTTTAACTCCTCTGTTTGAATTTGTCCCTTGTAACGTATCATTCAGTGCTTTTTTACTGCATAATGTGGATAAGACTTTAAGACATTATCTCATCGATGATCATGATCTGCACCTTAGATGTATCAGGTAGATTTTCATCGGCAGTGGGGTTGAAGACCACAACTCCCATGATCCAACGCAGCTTCACGACATCCTCAAACTCTGTCTTTTGTGATTGACAGAACCCTTGCGAGTTCAACATTGAAAGCAAATCTCTAGAGCACTAAGTTTTACTTCAACTCAGTCAACCTTAAAACCTCTGCAAAAGTAACTGTTTCAGAAGTAAGAAAAAACAATTAAACTGACTAAACCAAGTGGAATTTCCGCCATCGTCAGCTTCGAAACTGCATGTTCAGCACATCCTGCCGGTGTAGCCCTTTGATGACGCAGGTCTAATTGCTATGTTCACTGCTCTGCAATTGTGCAAGTTTTAATTTTCAATTTTCTTTGACCAAAACTTGATGGTTTGTGGTAGGAAGTGCTGGGAGGAAGGGGCAGAACCATCCTCCGCCATGCAGCTGTTTTCTTCTTGTAGTGTGAAGGGAGTGTCAGTCTGCATCTTTCCGACAGTCCCTCCCCTCCTGTAAAGCTGCCCAGGTGTAATGCTCTACCTGCCAGTCTCAACCACATCAAAACTCACGAGCAGGAAGCCCCACCTCACTGTTATTACTGAGATAAAGATCATGCATTCACTGCATACACCATTGTCATCCTGCCCACCATAAATCTGTGTTTACAGCTGCAGTGATGCCCAAGAAAATGACCTCTCCCATTAGAGGAGAGAAAGAAAGTGGCAAAAATCTTGAAAAGCTCATATTTTATGCTTTTTAAATGACCCTCTTCAGCCTCAGATCCTTGACCCAGCACCTTTTTGTGACCTGCCTCTGAACCCGCAGCAGAAGCAGCCGCAGCTCCTTCCAATAATGAAGACCTCGCAAATAAAACGAGCTGCGTCTGGCTGACTACAAGCCTTGTTTGTCTCACAGTTCAATTTCAGTCTGTAACTCTCTTTCTCGTCCCTCCTCCTCGCTGTGAAATATTCGTCCCAGGCGGTGCACAGACATTTTCCTCCATCAAACATGAAAGCTGAGCTCTGACTGGAAAATAACACTGTGAAGTCCCAGGTCTAATTATGCTGGTTTAGTTTATGACCTGTCACTTCATATCAATTATCCAGCAGTGCAGCATTTGCAAACAGCTCCTCGACCTCAGTTTCCAGCTCGTCATCACTTCCAGACCCAGGTGGTACTGAGTTAAAAGTTTTCTTTCCTCTGCAGTTTTCCTGAAGTGCACAGAATAGTTTATCACAGTCTGAAAGGATTTATTTGTCTATTAATGCATTATCTTTTACAAGAAGTTTAAAATTCTTTTCCATACTATATGGACCAAAAAATCTCTTTACAACCAATCTACATCAATGGGGCTTCAATGCAACTCTGTGTATTTCAGGTCCAGGAAGGATGATGACACACATTATTCATGATTTGGGGGGGGGGGGGGGGGGGGGGGGGGTTGAAGATGAAGGATATTCTGGGGTCTTTTAAAAAAAACATCCTTCATCCTTGAGTCCAAACCTGAGGAATCTTCACCTCCAGCTCTATCAACAGCATGTTTGACAGTTTGCTAGCAGGTCTTGCACAGCTGTTGTGTTATCTGCTCTCACATGCAAGAGTCAGCATTATGTGGAATCACAAATAACCCAGTGGAAGATAAACAAGTTTTCTTTATTTTACTTCTTTCAATTTCTTCAATTGGCCTCTGGGGGCAAAAGCCAATAATGTTCTGTTCCGATGCAGACTGTGGATATCCAGGCCAAGACTTGATCTTTCGTCTGCCAATGAATTACTTTAAAACACGAAGAGTGATACATTTTGTATGTGTTTTAGGTCCAGACAACACTTTGGTTAATTTCTATCACCAGTTACCGGCATGTGAATGAAGAGAAATCAAAAATCAGGGCTCATTGTGTTCTGCTTCATTTGCTCTTGTTCACAGATTACAGGGCAGACTACTTCTGAGTCCCCTACAGTTTTAGTAAATGTTGCACTGTCAGACAGACACATAGCGAGATCCACTTCATCTGAAGAAGAAGATGCACTCAAGTTGACAATGGAAATTGCAACTTAAGGCAACAATGTCTAAGAAGAGAAATGATTATGTAGAATGTTTTCCACAATTAAATTTAGAACATAAACAACACAGATGCTGCCTAGATTGTGACGGGTTTGAAGTGCTACATCTTGAGTGGATGGTGGGTGCACTGACTTTTGCATCCTGAGTCCATCATGAGGTCAGGTTTAGGGAGCAAAACATTTCAGGTTGCTGTCAAGATGCATGTGCAGCAGATTGATACCTTCCTTTGTGTTTGTATGCACATGTATTAACCTCAAAATGTTTGTTTCCTGTCTTATGCCTATCCATCAAAACCAAAGGTCTTGTCCTTTTCCTCCTTCTGTCTCTTGACCTGAAGCGGTGCGGGCTATGTCCTCTCCAAGGGTCATAGTTCAGACAGTCCTAATTAAAGGGTTTGCAGTGAATAATGTGTCCTCAATGTCAGAGTCAACTGGCTCACATTCTTTGGCTGTCATTGAGCAAGTCTCTGCAGAATTTGGATGTGTAGCGGCTGCTGTGATGTGAACCTCAAACCATGATGCATTTCAAGACCACAGCACATGACAGAATCTGAAATACCTCGGAAAAAATATATATTAGTGAGGAAAATAGACAGAGTCATAAAAACTGTCTGGTATTACTGTCACCTTCAAACAGCGCATCATTTATCCCTCAATTTATTTTCTATTCGATTTGTTTCATATTCTGTAGCTAATCACTTGTGAATAATTTCTTTATTTAGGATTAATACATCATTTACTTTGTAGGTCATTTCTGAGGCATTCATTAGAGCAACATTGGCTGGTTATAAATGTTAATAAATTGTCTACTCTTATATTCATTACAAGCTTTTCTATCTAGAGGATGAACTTGGTCAAAGATGTTCTAATTAATAGTTTATACTGATTAAAGGTTTTTATAAAGCAGTACTAGGTTATTAATAAACTATTAATAAAGCCATTAGTTACAATTTATAACCCATTTACAATAGGTGGTTTACTACACAGCGGATCTCCCACTTCTACTTTTCCTGATGCTTTTATTTTAAGACATGGCTGAGTATGCCAGGCCTTCACCTTCACTGACACCATAGACGTTTTACAACAAAAGATTTTCTAGATTACATACATTGGCTGGTGCAAAACATTAGTTATTAACAGTCACACCTTTGACTGACTGAGCTGCCTCTGCTCTGCCTGGTTACTAACGGTCACTGATGCTTTGTTCTCTTTGGTGATTCACCTTCTGCAACGAGGAAACAGGTGTCCACTTTATGTTGAAGTAATGACAACTTACTGCAGCTCAGAAATTTGCCAAGATCACTGGTCTGAGGACTTAGGTTTATGTTGCTGATTCCATGGGGACATGATTGGGTAAATGTTGAAGACATTGAAGAATTCACTGCTATGAAGAGATTTTTTAGCTCCAAAAAAACTGTTAAACTTTCCTATCACCTAAAAATCACCTAAACCGTAACAATAAAAAAGGCAAAAAGTCTTAGCCATGCTAACAACTCTGCAAGGTCGCCAAACCAAAGCATCTTGATCACCACCTGGTGGCTGGCAGCAGTATAAATCGTTCAATCCACCTCCTCTGATGGAGGTCACTTGGGTAAATGTGACCACTTCATTATTGTACTATCCATCCCATAATTGTAAAGATATTTTAGTGTGGACCAAATTATCGAATCAAACAATTGATTGCCCAGGGATTGTAACCAATTTTCACAGCAGCCATTTTGACATGAGGATGAACACAGATGTTACCACATTAATTGAGGCTCTGCCACTAAACAGAACCTGTGTTTATTCACTATTTCTTGTCAAAATGGCTGCTGTGAAAACAGTCTGGCTGCTCCTCTCCTGCTGACCTCCCCAGGCTGGTGGAAACATTCTTGGCCGGACTTTGTGCAGTTGCTGTGACCAGGCCTGTTGAGGCCTTCTCACAGACAGGCCTTCATTCACCTGCTGGTATTACACTCTGGCATCGGCTCCACATTCCTCAGGCAGTGTCAAACTGTCAGCGTATCTCTCTTATTCACACACAGGGTTGAACCTCAGATGATGCTGACTGATCAACAAATTGTTAAACATGACATTTCCTTTGTTGTGCTGTGATTCAATGCGTGGATATGTTTAATGTTGAAACCTGGTTGAAACATGAAACAGCAAATAATGCTATTGAAATGTGAGGATCAAGCCAAACAATTGGCTTGTGGAAGGTAGCATGTGGCAAAGTAAAACCGTTTTCAGACATTACCAGCGGATAAAGTCCGGAGAATTGGGTCCGTACTTTTTCTGCAGTTTTCCTTTCACACGTGCAACGCAGCAGGAAGTTCTCTGCTCAGATGCGTTCACAACAGCAACAAATCCTCCACATCATTCAGGCGAGAGATTGGGCAGCAGACAGAGGCAGGAGGTGACGTATCTACTCCACTGTGGAGATCACTCGGTTTACTTTGCAACACACAGACACCAGCGTCTACTCTTATCACCACACACTCTCTTGACATCTTCATCTTCCACGTGTGTTGCTCCACATTTTCTTTTAGTTATTTCATTTTTCCTCTGTCTCTCTCAGAGGGGACTTTATACTAGGAGGCCAGGAAGAGAAAGTCCACAGATAATCCGGAGGCTCTCACTCTGACATTTGCGTTCACACATGCACCTCCTCTGGAGGAAGTAAACTTACTGACTGCCTCCCATTTAGTTCTCAAGATTACATCATTAAATATAAAAGTACACTTTTATATTTTTGCATTACTTGAATAATTCTTAGATTTTTTTACATTGTTAGATTTGAAATATTTTGATATGTTTTAGATATCTCCTGTCAATAGCCCAACAAAGACATTCGACACTTTATAAACCCCCCATAACAGCTTCCATCAACTCACATTGTTTCATCCAAATAGAACAAAACACTGTGGGTTTTGTGGGTTTACTCTTTGTTACTGACTGAAAGGGCTGAACATGCAAAGGGATTCGGTGGAGAATTTCCTTCTACACTCCCAAATCCCCCTTGGAATGCCCAGTCTTTCAGCAGCCAGGTTTCACTGTGGTGGCTAACCGGTCTCCACAGATCCCTATCTGTCCCTGTGGCTCAGCTCAGCTCGGCCGTATAGACTAAGATCAATGTGAAGTCTCACCTGCAACCTGAGCCCCGGTGGTCACGTTACTGCTCTATAACCACAGCCTTTATACGGGATTCAGTTCAGATTAACTCAGGTCAAATTTGAGATTGTGAGTTTGTGAGAACAAAACACCTCTTTGACAGATGCAACTGGGTTTGAATGATTGTTAACGTGTGAGCTCTAAACCCCTGTTGAAAGCATCAACTGCTGACATCAAGTAATTGCTGTAAAGAGACTATTGACAGGAATAGATAACATATTTTCTTCAGACAAATATTTGGATAAGTCCAAACATCTCAGTGCTGTTGTCGCTTCACCTTTCTGGCACGACAGCGGATTTTTGCAGCTTAATGACTGTGCATAAATCACATCAATAGATCTGGAGTGGGATTATGTCAGCAATCCTTTCCCTCAAACAGATGTTTCTCCACAGAGGTCAAAGGTCGTAGCAAAGGCCACATAAACTTGGCCAAAGCAGAAGTTCCAAGTGGAAAAAGCAGGTGATTGCAGGACACATGACTGTGGGACAAAATATATTGTCTTCACTGATCTGCTCCCTTTTTCTCTCTCTCTCTCTCTCAGATGGAAGAAAAGACTCGTAAACTTCAACGATCGAAGGAAACTTCTTCTCATACAGTGTGGGAAACTTGATTGGCTGGTGGCTTCCTGTTTATTGTTACACATTTATTGTCACACAACAGCTTTTTATCGAATGAAATGCTGAGCTCAACATTTGACTGATTTTATTGTCATGTATTGAAAATTGTATTGAAAACAGATTTAGACTAAATGTTAATATTGTTGGTTCCATTTTGCTGTAAGGTGGAAATACAAAAGGCTTTTTAAATTATTATTAATGACTTAGTGATGGCTAATACATAATGTAAATAAATTCATGTTGTTATATTGATGGTGTAAATAGAAGCATTTGCAGGCAGATTCACTGCCACTTCTTCTAAAATACAGTATGCATAAAAGTGGGTTTGCAACCTGACAACCTAAAACTTTTCAACAAAATATGCCAAAAGTTTTTTTTCATCAAATAGTATTTTTAACATGCATTTAACATGCTAACCCTGCAAGACAGGTTTAAATCAGTCTTATTCTTTTGTACATGTTGCATTCTGCTTTTCCATAATCTTACCATTCAGCAGTAGTGGAGTTTCTCTTATGTCATTTGTACTAAATCTTGTACCACATGTTTATGGCCTGATTTATACATTTTAACTAACAGACTGTTATATTTGAATGCCCAAAGGTGACATAAATAAATCATTTGTAATCACAAACCTATTATTTCTTTATACTTTTTTTTTGTCTTTCGTAGTTAAACTGAACGACCTGTGGTAAATGTACGACCTGATATCTCTCCTCTTTTCATTGATCTGAGAAAACATTTATTAGCTCTATTACATCTGCTGAGTTTAACATACTGCATCTCTGCTGCTCCCTGCTGACTTTTACAAACTGCTCTTCACGTCGCCCCACGCTTGTTTAACTGAATAGGAGCAAACACAAGCTCCAGGTGCAAACACATCGAGTTCAAAGTGGCATTGTTAAAAGACAGGAATCCCCCCCGACATTGTGCTGAACACATTCCTGGGTCCGTAGCTGGGTTTCTTTTTTTGGAACCAGTGTTATCAAGATGTAAATGTGCATTTACATAATTATCGGTGCTAGTTAAACCATAAACAGAGACTTGGATGGAGGAAGAATAATGTTTTTTTATCTATGCTATATATAAACATTGTCAGTGTGAGTATGATAAAATATTAATTTGCTCTTTAATAGACAATCAAGTTGAAGTTATCTGTGTGGGATTTGAGCTCATCACTGAAGAAAAAGCCTAAATATATGACTTAAGATTCCAAATTAATTTCATGAGCCACATTTTTTTATTATTTCCATCTACAGTGGTGTGTTGCCCAGTTTTTGGGGCCGGTCCAGCTGCTATATCCAGCCTGTTTCCATGGGCTTCTGCTCTCCTTTAAAGACAAGTGATAGCGTCGGCCTATATCAATCTGCCCGCAGGATGCTTTAATCCACCATTAAGCAGATGAAATGTTGCACTGAGCCTGCGGCGCAGCAGTGACGGCAGGAGCGGTTCTAAAATTTGTGCTCGTCCCCACTCAAACCTGACCGCAGTCATGGACACCCTGCACCAAACCACCCAGTGCAGCAGAACACAAACCTCTTCCTCCCCGGAAATGGATCCAAATGTCTCAGGTCTCAGGATCCTCTATTTATACGCTGTGTATATTTACAACAGGCCGGATGATTAGGATGCTAGCGAGTAGCGCGAGAGCAAAAGAAAATGTAGGACCAATCTTCATTGGCTATTCTAAGGAGACAAGGAGTTTATGAGGGGTGAGTGACCTCTATGATGTCGAAGCTCAATTTCAAAGAATCTATCAGAGCTGCTTTCCTGAGCCACTTCACACATTCACCTGTTGATCCTTTAATTTTTTTCTTCTTAACCTTTATTTATGCAAGTAATCCTAGTCAGATTTCAAATAAGAGTTTTATATATTACCTTGACACATGAAGATAAATCATGACAGTATTATCAAGTATTTTCATGATCCTGAAAAAACTGTTGTGGATTTAATAATGGACTTTGGACAATGTCTTTCTGCTCCAGCTTAAAGAAAAACAAGAATCAGAATCTCTACAATCCACCAAGTCCCTGGAGTATGGTTGAAATGACACGTATAGCCACAATACTGATGTGCTGAAAACATGACACAATATGACAAACGTGTCATTCAAAAAAAGGTGTCCTATCAGGTGTTTGCTTAAGATCTTTACAGTCTGTGTTATTTAAAGAAAACATGTTTCTGAAGAGCTTAACAGTGACGGAGAGTGATAGAGATCTGAACACACTTTCATCTTGACGGGCGGGACAACTGCACCGAGAGGAAAGAAAGCAAATCCTGTCCTCCCTGTTGAGGATACAGGGATGGGATCTATGCTGGCTTTGTTTTCCATCTATCATGAGGTCATTAGTGGCTGCTGTCATCGTGAGCTGCCCCCTGGATGAGGAGTTGATCACAGGCAGCAGCACTGGCCTCCACCCAGCGTCTCTCTCGGTTTACCTTAGGCGCTCATTAAAGGCATGTGGTGTCTTACATTTCTAAATTGGACAAAGGCAAGTTAATGGCTTTATGAACCTCACGTTGCAGCTCAATAACAGACACACTTATACAGTACATAAGCTGAGGAGGACGTTTCATTTCTCATGTTTCGTCACTAAAGAAACAATATTCTCTCTCACTTTCTCTGAATCCAAACAATAATATATATGCTGCTGTTGTAAAACCGTGAGTCTTGATATTTTGCAGGACACACCGTGAGAGGAATGTGAGTGAAATCCAAGAACAACAAAGTATAAAAAGAGTGTGGTGTTTGTTTCTATAGTTACTCCCCACGGTGGTGGTGGTGTGTGCCCCCTTTTTATTCTTGGCTGGTCAAGTGAGGAGGGCTAGATTTATTTAGAGGATGCAATGAAAAGTGTGATACAGAATGCCTGGATGCAAATGGCATGTCTGCTATTTGGCCCACACTTATAGGGGAAGGTTACCAAGTGGTTCACAGTGTTGTGCTAAACAAAATGTCTGGTAAAGAGAGGAACGTTTTCAGCAAGAATAACTTAAATAATCATAATTACCATTTAAAATAAGCTTAATTTATCAGTAGCTTAAAGGTGTCATTACAGATATTTTCTGTCAACAGATTTTAAATCTTGCATTGTCGTGCAAGAGATTTATTGATCTTTTGAGTTCTTGTTGTTAAAAATCTATAGATGCATTGTTTTATTTATTTTAAAAATGTAGCTGAATATAAAAGTAATAATAATATAAGATCAGTCCTTCTTTAAAACGATGTTCCATCATTACAGCATTGATCGTAAAATGTAAAAATGTCAGAAATTCCAAGCGAGAGAGAGAGAGAACTGAGTGAAAATGTTTGAGCAATGCACACAGATCGCTTCATCGAGTGTCAGGCCTAACTCAAAAGATGATCCATAAAAGGCTACTCGGTATTTTTATCTTAACATGACCTTGCGCACCATACTGAGTACACATTCTCACATTCTCCCCGCGTCCAGTGTGACGGCCTGACGTCTCCATGCCGTGCTTTGACTGTTTTGCTGCAGAAAAACTGTATATTTTTTTTATACATTTCACCTCGAAACTTGAAGGGTTTTTAGAACTACATATTTTCAGTTTAAGAAATAAATCACAAGATTACACATCAAAAATCTTAAAAGTGTGCACTTCCAGTATAAAAAAGGGGGGTGGGGGGTCCCATCAGAAGCTGTATGATTCAATCATAGCCGTGCAGTGACTCATGTAGATAAACCAACCACATCTTAACCAGCCCTAATGTGACAAAACCGAGCACTTGAGCAGTATTTTGGCTGTGTTGTGTTTTCTGTGTGTGCAAGAGACCAAACAGTGTCCATTCACCTGTCCTGCCAGCTGATGCCAGGTTATTGTCCCTCACTGCAGGACCACTGATCTCCCCGGTGCCGGGGTGTCCCTCTGACACGGCCTCTGAGCCACTCTGACCCCTGAACTAAAACTGAAAGCTACTGGAGGATCATTTCATACAGTTCTTGTGTATTGTCTCATTTTGTTTTTCATGAGGTTGATGATCATTAAGAAGTGTAAAATTTTAGTAATTAATAACTAAATTTCTACATTTCATCTTTTGACAGACCGCTGTAAGAGGCTGAATTATACATTAAATCAGTGTATGAAATCATACAGGTCAGAATATAGAGACTTTTAAACCATTTGTAAAACTAAAACTGATTTAACTAATTGATCAGTGTGAAATGTTATCAAAAGGAACTGCTGTTCATTTATTTAACCTAAATACAATAGGTCCAATAGCCATGCACCCAAAAATAACTTTTTATGCGCACATTAATTTCCAAAAGAAATTATTTTAAACATTAATTAATAATCAGTTGTAATTTTTCTAATTCCTTTATAAATAAATAATATGAAAGGACCAACACACTGTACATAATTACCAAATCTATATCACATTAATAACACTCATTCTGATTGAGCAGATTCTACTAAATAAGGTTATTTTGGTTTTTGCTGTGACTTTTTTTATCACTGACAGTTTAGTTTTTTTCACTGCATCAAGAGGAGAAGGGTGAGTGTCGGCTGGGGGGAGCACTTTCACAGTCTTATCCAATGGTCTTTCTTAAATTAGCTATGGGGGCAGGACGCTCCCTCCCTGTGCTGACAGGGAGGAGTCTGTGCCTGTCACTGTCTGCTGTTTCATTATTACCTGCACAGCCCTGCAGCATTCACCACACTCGTGTCTCTGTGTGGCCACACAGAAGCAGAGAGAGAGACAGAGGGGACACACTCCAAGGCCCAAATAGTCAGAGAGAGGCTGCTTCTTCTTTCATGCTTTTTCCCCACCAGGGAGAATAACCTGCCTGCTATTGCTGTCTTGTGGAAAAATTGCAAGGCAACTAGCAGTGGACATGGCTGGTTGTCTGCAAAGTTGCCAACTTTGTAAAAAGTTGGCATTTTTGAGATGCCTGCTTGTGCTATTTTGTGTCAGCTTCAGTTTTGCCTCAGTAGAAGCTGAACCTTTTGACCCTTCTCACCTCTATCGCCACAGATCCGGACCTATTGAAGATAACATCATCATTGCAAACAATGAGATCAGGGTGCCTTTTGGGAGGTCTGTATATCTAGACCCTGTGAGTGACCTGGTAACAGATGTGCAGCCCGGCGACCGCTGCCACATCACAGTTTTGGACAATGACCCGCTGGCCCAGAAACCCGGGATGCTGACCCCTAAAAAGTTCCCCTGCTCATTTGGACCAGATGAGGTGAAGTACACACATTTTGGATCTCGGAGCCCCAGCAAGGACCGTGTGAAGCTGCAGCTCCGCTATGACTCGCAGACGGACACAGTTATTATCCCTTTCATGCTGGAAGTGGAGGTGGTTTTCCAGCAGCTTGAGATCCTCACCAGGAATATGCCTATTAATGTCGAAAAATTCAATGGTGACAGCAACACCATTGACAAAAAGGGTCTGGAGTTCTCCTTCGAGGACGGTGTCACGCAGTGTAAGATTACCACTCTGGCCGGCGCTGGAGGTCTTCCCAGGTATGGCACTCTTGTGAATAACCCCACCAATGGCCAATTGATTGACTGTGATGAGTTTGTGAAACAGGGCATTCGCTACAAGCACACAGCTAAAACAAAGTCACCAAACCGAGACTATATTCCAATGATGGTGGAGCTGCAGGATAATGACGGCAACACTATAATGCAAGAATATTTCCAAATGATGGTTAGAATCAGGGAGGGTGCAGAGAACACCGGTCCTAAACCAAGCTTTGTAGCCATGATGATGATGGAGGTTGATCAGTTTGTGATGACAGCTATTACAAGCGACATGCTGGCGGCTGAGGATGTTGAATCTGACCCTGATGATTTAATCTTCAATATTACTTCATATCTGAGCCCTCAGCAGGGTTACATCATCAGCACAGATGATCAGAACCTGCCGATCACCTCCTTCTATCAGAGAGACATCAAAGATCTTAAAATAGCCTACAAACCCCCCTCAGAGGACTCGGAGGTGGAAAGGATTTTCCAGCTTGAGTTTGAAATTGTTGACACTGATGGGGCCGTGTCTGATACATTTGCTTTTATGATTGTGGTGAAGCCTATGAATACACTGGCTCCTGTAGCAACCAAAAATACAGGGCAGCTATTGTTTGAAGGGCAGTCCCGGGCACTCTCCAGCTCCCAGAATTTAGAGATCAGTGATGAGGACAACCTAGAAGATGTGAGAATTACTGTTGTTAATGGCTTAAAGCACGGAGAACTGACCATGCTTGGTAATCGCAGGAAATTCTTTACACCTGCTGATCTAGATGCTGGCATCGTGGTTTACCAGCACGATGGAAGCGATACCTATAGTGACAACATTATTTTTAGAATGACTGATGGCAGTAATGAAGTGGAGTTTTTGTTCCCTATCACTATTGCTCCCACTGATGATGAGCCCCCGACTATCAATGCTAACACCGGTCTGGTGCTTTTCAAGAATGAAGTCATGCAGATCTCTCCTTTCATTCTGAGTGCAACAGATATCGATTCGGAAGATTCCACCATTAAGTTTATCTTGGAGGCTCCTTACTCCATTGTCGGGGAGCTGCTGCTGAGACAAGTCGAGCCTCCATCTGATCCGTCTTCCTGGAAGTTCAGTGAAACAGATGAGATGTTTGAGCAGGTGGTAACTGAGTGGTTTCAGCAGGATATTCTTGACGGAAAGCTGTTCTATCATCACATCGGACCCCACAGCACCACCACTGTTATCGATGAGTTTGTGTTCAGGGTCCAAGATGATAATGACCCTCCTAATCAGTCAGGCGAGCACATGTTCACCATCAAAATCCACCCTGTTGATGACCTCTCCCCAGAGCTTTTCCCAGGCACCACCCTTCACATGACAGTTCAGGAGTATGAGCTGACACACTTCAAGAAGAAATTCTTGTGTTACAGTGATTTGGATTCAGATGACAGGGACCTCAAGTATACTATCGTCAAGCCCCCAACTGACACAGATGAGAACAATCCGGCCCCCTTGGGCGAGATTGTACTGACTGATAGTCCTGACACTTTAATTACAGAGTTCACACAGGCCCAGGTTAATCACCATAAAGTAGCCTACAGGCCTCCAGACCAGGAGCTGGGCATCACTCCAAAAGTGGCTCAGTTCACATACATTGTGGAAGACACAGCAGGTAACACAGCAGATGGACTATTCACCATTTTCTTGCAGCCTGTTGACAACAAACCACCAGTTATCACCAACACAGGGTTTACTGTTATGGAAAGAAGTACATATATCATCACTAGGAAGGAGCTGCATGCCACCGACACAGATACAGATGCTGAAAATATCGTATTTACTGTGACCCAGATTCCTCGGTATGGACAGCTGCAGTATTTGGGGATTGACATATCAAACGGTAAAACATTTGTTCTTGAAGATGTTGCAAATGGCAATCTAGCTTATATCCATGGGGGAGAAGAATCTGTGAGTGATACTATCAAGCTTGATGTAAGTGATGGTTTTCATGATGTACCCATCATCATTAAGATCACCATTGAGCCCGTCGATGATGAGACCCCCACGATTATGCTCCCAGCCGGCCTGCTCGGAGCCACCATCGATGTACTGGAGAATGGAGCAACAGAAATTACAAGTAACGTGATTCAGGGCCGCGACGAAGACACAGATGACTTCATGCTTACTTTTATTGTAGAGGAACCTCCCAGGCTGGGTGAAATCCTGGTTAACGGTGCACCAGCTGAGAGATTCACCCAGGAGGACATCATTAATGGTGTGGTGGTGTATGCTCACACATCTGGTGAAATCGGTCCGGTCAGAGAGTATGACTCTTTCAACCTCACTCTGTCTGATATGTCCGATCAGTGGGTCGTTGGCGGAAACAAGGTCCAAGGTGTAACAGTTCACATCACCATCCTTCCTGTTGACAGCATTCCACCTATTGTTAGTGTCATAGAGCAGTTTGTTGTTGTTGAAGGAGAGAAAAATGTCATCACTCTGGACCACATCCAAGCTGAAGATATTGACACAGACAATGACGATATCCTGTGCACCATCATCGTCCAACCAACATCTGGTTATGTGGAAAACATCGCCCCAGCCGCAGGCTCAGAGAAATCCAGGGCAGGGACAGCTATCACAGCATTCAGCATTAAAGATGTCGCCCATGGTCATATCCACTATGTCCAAAGCATTCACAAAGGTGTTGAATCGGTAGAAGATCGTTTCACCTTTCGTTGTTCGGATGGTATTAATTTCTCTGAGCGTCATTTCTTCCCCATAGTCATCATTCCAGCCAATGACGAGAAGCCTGAAATTTTCATTCGAGAGTTTGTGGTAATGGAGGGAATGAGTCTGGTAATTGATACACCAATTCTAAATGCAGCTGATGCTGACATCCCTGGAGATGAACTGTACTTTGAGATCATCAAAAACCCCAAACATGGTACAATAGTTCAGCAGCTCAGCACTGGCACCTTCCCTGTAGATAGATTCAACTTGGAACAAATCAAAGAGGCATCCAACATCGTCTATGAACATGATGACTCTGAGACCAAAGAAGACAGCTTTGAAATCAGACTCTCAGATGGGAAACACAAAGTGGAAAAAACAGTTCTTATCATGGTTATTCCCGTTGACGATGAGACACCAAGGATGGCTATAAACGACGGCCTTGATGTGGAGATCGGAGAGACAAAAATCATCAGCAACAGGGTTTTAAAGGCCACAGATCTTGACTCTGAAGACAAAGACCTCATGTATATTGTGCGGTACGGCCCTGGCCAAGGCTACCTCCAGCGAATCAACAAGTTTGGTGATGTTTTAGGTAACATCACGCTGGGGCTGAATTTCACACAGGATGAAATCGACAAACAGCTCATTCAATATGTACACACCGGCCAGGAGGGAATCCGAGACCTGTTGAAATTTGATGTCACAGATGGAATCAATCCCCTTATTGATCGATACTTTTACATCAACATCGGAAGCATCGACATGGTCTTCCCAGATGTTATCAACAAAGGCGTGACTCTCAAGGAAGGGGGGAAAGTCACCCTCACCACTGATCTCCTCAGCACCACTGACATCAACAGTCCTGACGAATTTCTCAGCTTTAGCATCACAAGAGCACCAAGCAGAGGCCATTTAGAGAGCACTGACCACCCGGGTGTTCCCATTTCCACCTTCACCCAACTGCAGCTTGCAGGCAACAAAATCTACTACATCCACACCTCTGATGATGAGATGAAAATGGACAGCTTTGAATTTGAAGTAACAGATGGTTACAATCCTGTCTTCCGAACCTTCAGAGTGTCCATCACTGATGTAGATAACAAGAAACCTGTCCTGACTATAAACAGGCTGGTTGTGGAGGAGGGAGAAACCAAACTTGTCACGCCATTTGAGTTGACAGCTGAGGATCGGGACACACCCGACAACCTGTTGCGCTTCATAGTCACCCAGGTGCCAGTGCACGGGCAGTTGCTTTTCAACAAAACGCAACCAATTACAACCTTTTCCAAGCAGGACCTAAATGAGAACCTGATCAGCTATAAGCACGACGGCACTGAGACCAACGAAGACAGCTTCTCCTTCACGGTCACAGATGGAACACATACAGATTTTTACGTCTTTCCTGACACTGTGTACGAAACACGCAAACCCCAGATGATCACCATTCACATCAACACAGTGGACAATGGTGTTCCTCAGATTGTGGTTAATAAGGCTGCTGCCTCACTGAAGGTCCTTCAAACTGGCCATGTGGGCTTTGTGATAACCAGCAAGGCCCTTCGATCAGAGGACCGCGACAGTGCCAACAGGGTCCTGAAATACAGTGTGTCTGAGGCGCCTCTACACGGCTTCATCATGAACACTGCCCAGGGCAATGACAGCATCAAGACCTTCACACAAGGTAAGCTGAAATAACACCATTCATTTTTGAACATTTAATCAATATTTTGATATCAACACTAGATTAAATTGTGTTTAATATACAGGTTTCTCGTGTATTAGCTTATTATTGTAGTTCCCTTCACATCCACAGAGCACCTTACCATTTTTCAGTTTTCAGCAGATGGACACACTTAGCATTAAACAGCTAAAGCTTTATTAAGTGATAATGTCAATGTAGTCTGAAGAAAGAGAAGGAAAAAAATCAATTAATTGGGCAAAAGGATTTTTAACTGTCATGCAGCAATGACATGAAGTAAGATTTCCCTGCTATAATATAACAAATATTTATTAAACTAAATTAGGTTTTTCTAATTGGTGCAAATGATAATGAATAAGTGACAAATCATGATTAGTTGTGGGTGAAGATAACAATAAAGTTTAGAGACTTTTATTCACTGTACTAATAATACTGATATACTGATATATAGGATACATTTTATCTCAGTATCAGTCCATAACTGATAATAATCATCTTAATATTAACCATAGATAATCTGTCATAGATGTTTTTGACTTTACACTTTGCCAAACCCAAATCTGAATGCTTTGTATCACATATACTCTGTGTCCTATATTACTTTGCAGCCTGAGGGTGGTAACTAAAACCTTGTTGAAGTGTCTTAGTCGTCACAGTTATCTCACCATAATGTCTCCAGCTGCCACTCCATATTCTCTCTTTCTGTCACACCAACAGCTGATATCAATGACATGAAGATCTGTTACGTGCTGTTGGATAGGAGCAACGCCACAAGTGATATCTTCTACTTCACAGTTGAAGACAACGGTAAGAAACTTTTAAAAATGTCATACTCATGAACACTGACACCAAACCGGGGCCCATTACAGAGGATCCATTTGCCTTAAGGCTGTCCTCAGACTTTATCCGTCTATTTTAATGGCTTCTTAAAATCGAAGCTTCCTGCTCTCTGTCAATCTCCCAAGTGTTTGCATCACAAAGACTTAAGGCAGTTGGCCATGACTGACACCCAGTACAGAGCCGCCATCTCTTTTCGCCCCACTGGAAAGGGTAGCAGGTTTAAAGGACAGGGGTCAAAGGAGACTTAAGCCAAACACAGAGTGTTTGTAGGTAAAAGTGAAGGAGGTGGGACTATACCTCATGCTCTAAACTTTATTGTCAATGAACAATAGGGGCCATTCCCTCAGGGCGCTTCACAGAGCTTTTAAATGGGGTCTTTCATCATCTATTTGAAGTGACACTGTGAAATGGGTAAAGGTATGCATGATCAGATATTTAGTTTAAAATTTCTTCGTGAAATCAGTCCATACCTTATCCTTTAAAGTTCAAAAGGTATTTTAATGAAGAGATATAAACGAAGAGATTCCGATTTTTATTCTGTTTTAAAACATCTAACATGGTAATCCACATTTTCGAATTAGATCCATTCCTTTCTTTCTCACCCTACTTGAACGCTCCATTGATACTCTGGTTTTCAGTTACTCTGTGATTTTACAGAAGATTATGTTTCTCTATGGCCATCTGTCATTTGAGCATCACTTCTAAAATTGTATCCACAGGTATTACATGAGAATGTGGTGGTTGTAAAAATATTTGCCGTCCATTTATGAGAATTCTCTTAAATAAACCAGACATGCATGGTACAGACATGGTGATGGGTTACAGTGTAATGTATAAAGTCTTCAGTTACTTATTACTCGTATTACCATCTATTACATAGATCCACTCAAGCAGTACTACAAATATACAAAATGCAATATTTGTAAATGCAGGCAGTGGAGGAGGGAAAGTTTAGTCTGTAATTATGTTGCATTGAGGGTCATGTTCAGTCCCATTGAGAAGACTGGGCCAGGATTACGTGAGCTTCTGTTAAATTACTGTCTTTTTGTTGGCAAAGTGAAGCCTCATATTAGCCTCAACTGAACACCTACTAGTTAACTCTTTCCTCAGACTGTTAGTGAAGCAGGTGATAATTCAAATAAGCGGCAGCAGCTCTAAAGTTGCTTGAAATAGCCATTATTACATCATAGCCATTATTAGCTCTTCACCAATGTTGTTAATGATATTTCTTCTTTCTAAGTGTATTGGTTCCTCATTAAAAAATGTTACCTATAAATCGGCCTGAAGCGAATCTGGTTGGCACGTCTGTCTCTAAGTGGAGGTTTAACCACAGGAAGGGAACAAGGGCTTCAATTAGCTCAGCGCAGCTTTTTTGTTTGCTTTCCCACTTTGTTTAAGCTTCCATCCAACTCAGCTGAACCAGGTGCAGTGGGGCAGGCCGGGACATAAAACAAAACCATGTTTCTGCATGACCACAGTTCACATGTAGAGGCCACAGACAGGGCTCACACCACTGTAGATATATGCAATTAATAGCATACACATAGAGGGTGCACACTGAGCACACCATGTATACATCGGTATTCACACAAACATCTGGTAAAGAGATCAAATAAGAGATAAGTGAGATGAGCCGCCCGGTGAATCACTGATGTGAAGTGTTGATGACTGCCGGAGGAGGGGTTGGTCTGGGGGGTTTTATCCAGGACGTGTAGGGGCATGTAGGTGGAGAGCATGTGGATGGTCAGCCTCTCTGGTAATAAATCTAAGTAGGTGAGCTCTTTGTGACGGAAAGAAAACTGTGTGTCAGGAGAGATTTGCACCAAAGATTTTCCACTTAAACTGGCCTCCGTTAGCAAATCTTTTCCTGGGTTTATAATTTGTATCCACAGATTATCGATATCATAAATATCAGCCCCCTAAACATGTCTGATATCAAGATCCATGAATTATTCCCTGAGAAATCAACGAAAATGTTGGAAAAAAAACTAAAAATATCGCAATGATAAATAAAGTGATAAAATAAGATCCTGGATCCGCCCCCTGATCCGTATCCTTGACCCATGCTCCATCATTCCAACAGTTTTGTGGTAATCAGTCCAGTTGTTTTTGCATAATCCAGCTAACTAACAGACAAACACAAATGAAAACTTCCTTGGCAGAGATAATTATTCAGACAAAGACAGACAGAAACAGAAAATGTACTTGCTATTACCCAAACTGGTTTTAATGGGCTATTAACCTCAGTTGTTAACAGTTTTTAACCTGGAATTAAGTTTAATCATTGTGTTTCCAAGACAAAGTGTTGTAAAACAATTTAGCTAAATGAGTTGTTATGTCAAATTGCTCGAGTGTTACTTTGTGTGAGGAGACACTTACGGGCAGCTGCTTAAGGCTCTTTGAAAGGTACCTGCCACTACTTGTATTGCACTGATGCTTTGTTACAAGTGGGTCAATAACACACACACACAGTCACTAACATATCCTAATGTAGCGCGTTGGCTTTGCTCATGAGTCTTATAGGCTCAAATGTTGCAGCATGCATGTATGTAAAGAACAGGAAGACTTTAAGGAGTCATGTGAGAAGTAGGAACAGCTTGTGTGTGGTCAGGCACAGCTGAGGTGTGGAACAAGTGTGTTTCAGTAAAAGGTCAGGAGAAGACGTTCAGCTGTGGGAAGTCTCGGCGTGGACTGAACCTGCTGGTCAGTGGAGGAATTCCAAACTCTTTAGGAGAAAGTCTGCTCTTATCGAGTCAGGACACATCAGCTGGTCGCCTCAACTTATCACCTCTATGCACAAACGTGTCAGAGACACATAAATCATTCACACCTGAAATATGCAACAACAGACTCATCAGATACTCATCAGCAGAGTTTTTGTAAGAATCCATCTGGATGCCGATGAACTTCGATTAATGGGCTGAGCTTGGGTTTGATGTCTTCTATTCTGGATTATTTATTTTCTTTATATGAAAACCATGATGAAAAAAGGCTAATAAAGTCATAATTCTATAGAAATGAATGTATCTTATATGTCATTAGTTTTGGCCCCTACTTTATGATTTACAGTTACTTATAGATTCTTGTTAAATTGTTGTAATAGCAAAATTAACCCTGCAGGAATTATGCAGCAGTGACCTCAAACACAAACTGTTGTTGGACTCAGGTCATTCTCGCTGTCTGCTGGGAATTTCTATGGCAAAAGCAATAACCTGTGTGCACAGTGAACAGGTCAGAAACCCCCAAGGGCCTTTTAAAGTACGGGATACTCAGGCAATATGCTTGTTTTTACAAGTGGGTACACAGCTTACATATATCCTCGCTCATCTGACATGGGCCAGTGAGCCACAGGCTAAGAGAAGACACCTGAACTTACTTTCAGACGTGTCAGGACATCTTTAAGTTTCTAAGATTCAAAATGAGATGTTTAGACTTTAGAGTATACATCTTCAATATCCTGCCAATCTTAGGTGCAAAATGGTCTAAAATTTCATTGCAACACAAATCAAACTCTTCTGATCAAGAGATAAAGAATAAAAGAGAGCGAAGCCTCTGCATTCAAATAAGTTGAATCAGTCTCTGTGCTTTTTTTTCCAATCGCAACAATATAGTCTTCCAGCTCCGGAGAGGGATCATAGACCCCAGTGGGTTGAGTGTTATGTGATCGTACAGAGCCGGGAGAGGAATGCACTTCCTTGGAGACTCCAGACTCCAGGGCCACAGACAGAGCAGAGCCTGGAAGTGCAGTGGTATCCTGGGCAGACAGGTGTGTACGTGAGAGGGAAGGCTCCAGGGGGATCCCCTTTCAAAGTCTTCCGTCACCCCACTCCGAGCCCTGCAGAAACACAAGCCACTCTCAGATAGCCCGATAACCCGCAGACTTCCACTGTGGAGGTACCTGCTCTGGGAGAACAGGTTGCGATGATACCAGTGAAGAGAAAATCATTTAAAAACAGCAAGAGAAAATGTGGATATGATTGATCGTTAGATGTCGGTCTGTGTTCTTCAGTACAGTGTGAGTCTTCTGTTGTACAGTAAAACTGTGTGTTGATTGACAGAGCCATGTTACACCCCCACTTCCTAACAGGATCTTACATGTCACCCGTGTCAACAGTCACCAGGAGATTTACTGGCTCATGGTGCCACCCGGTGTCCCCTATGACTTGGAGAAGCTGAGGCCTCTCAGACGCCCTCCACCACACCCCACCCCACGCTCTGTTCTCACTCACCCCCCTGCCCCTCCTCTAAGACCCCTCTGGGTATCACTATTCTTTCGTTCATCTCTTTTACCTCGTCTCAATTTCCGTCTCTTTTCCTTTCTCCCAGGTTTTTCTCCGATCCTTCTCTGTCTTTTGTCCTCTTTCTTTATATTTATGTCGTTTTGAAGGCAGCTGGGGTGAGAAGTTATGATGTATGGCTACAGAGGTTATTCTTATCTGATCTCATATGGCAAAGCTGTTGCCGCCTCTAGCTAAGCTGTCATTGGGTTACTTTTACTCTCGTCACAGTCATTTTCCTTTTGGCCACTCAAGCAGTGTGGCTCCACCAATGGCAATGTTGTTCCATCAGTTGCTTTAACATTTTGGTTTAGACTGAAATTTTTTGACAACTTTTGTACTTACAAATATAGAATGGTACTCAGTAGAGCGCATACTTCCACCAAGGGCCAACAGTCCCCTTAAGTTCCACAAAACTGAACCAACTTTCGCACACTGCAAGACATGACATATGACATGCTGCAGATATCAGCTACAGATAAACTACAGGGGCACAGTGTTAGTAGTGTAAAACATGATATTTGACTCACTGGAAAGAGAGAGAAATTTTGAGAAGGAAAGGAAGGAAGGAAAAAAAATATTCTGGTGTTAGTTTGATGTAGTTGTTAACGGGGCATGGCAGACAGCAGGTGGACTGGGGTTGGTGCATGTAGATAAATCTTGAGCAGGCTACATGACTTGACATGTTTTGGCGAGCATGGTACATTATTGGACATTGTTGGTAGAAATCCCTAGCCTCTCTTTTCATGTCAGCATTCTTCTCTCCCCAATTCGTGAACATAAAAGTCAGGTAAGAGACAATGTTTCTTAGTAAAACTCTTGTTATAAGATTGCTCCATAGTGTTTCAAATGTCTGTGTCACCATGCACCAAGTGTGGCAAGCAAAGGTCAAAGCGGATGTGGCTCTCGGGCCCTGTCACATCATGATTTGCAACATCCTGCTGAGATCTTTCACTGTCCCGACCCGAAGCAGCCGCTCGCCTCTGTAATGTGTCGATTTAAAGCGCATGTTGCCACTGTCCAGGAAGAAGGGTCACAGTTATTAATACGTCCAGAATTTATAACATGAATTGCTAGGAATGCAGAGAGGACGCTGCGCCAAGTTCTTACTATTTCTTTTTTTACTTTTCACAGCAATCAAAATAAACATCGACTTTTGACATCTCCGCGATTTAAAAGAACATACTTAAAAATACTTAACATACTTGAAAATATTCTCATATTCAAATACCAAACATAGCTGCCTGGAATCTCCCCAGTATTTATATCAACAGGAAGATTAATGAGGAAATGCAGTAATGGCAACGCTGGTCACTTGATGGAGATATTTTTAAAAGGTTGCTCCTCCTTGCATCATGTTGGCGGACGTCAAAGCCTCATGTTGACCTCCCATCCCGGTGATATCTCCTGACCCACTATCCCCCCCTGCATCTATGTATGGTGCAGGCAGCACGACTGTGTAAATATATGAGCTGATGAAGAATCTGCAGTCTGCTGACGCCGGTGCACAGAACCTGAGGCTGTAATGTCATGGATACTTGTGTTGATGTTTGGTTTGATGACGCAGGATGAAGGATACTTGAAATTATGTGAAGCACAGCTGAGTCATTCTGAGCCATGATGCACCTTCATCCAGGTTATTTCACATTTTTACACTGACGAATTTTTAATTAGTTCTGAAACAAAAGAGCATTCATGAGCCACTTTGTAGGAAACCACTATGTGAGTAGTGGTTTCGACCTGTTGGTCTCACTTACGTTACAAAACAGGGGAAAAAATTTAAAAATTAAATATTAATATTCCTTTCCCCACCCACTTCCTTTATTATCATCAATCACAAGGAGGCTAATTGATGCAATAGCTGCTAACAGGGACATTCAGAAATATATGCGGTCTATAAAACTTTTCATCCCGGCAGAAAATGATGATGATTGTCAGTTTGAACAGCTAATGGAAATGTGAGCTGAGGCAAGGAGTGACAGTGTATTGGATTTAACGGCCAGTCGAATATAGTATGTGTCATAAATATTGTAATAAATCAGACCATTAATCATGTTTGAATTCACGTTGGAGCAGATGTATGAACTTCTACGTGTGCAGCTATTTTGTTTCGTCTCAGGTCTTAAAAGTTATAACGTGTTTCTCTGGAGAATCTCCTTCTGAGAATTCTGGCATCTTGATTATCTCCTGATTTGTTGAGTCTCCTGCCAACTCCAGCCTCAGTGTCTGACACCGGGTTCAAAAGGATTCGGAGAAAGGGAGATTCCCTCCTCTCCTACACTGGCGTGAGCAATGCAGAGGCGGGCGGGGGGGCATGCCATGGTGGTATAGACCTGGCCCACCCAGACTGTGGCCTGCTGTCCCTCTCAGTTGTTCAACCCCTGAGCGAACAAAGCCGACACAGGGAGGAAGGGGAACTTGGAGGTGGTTGGGGGGGGCTGTACAGCTGTCACTCTATGGGAGTCTGGCGGGAGAGACAGAGGCACAGACAGAGACAGACAGACAAAGACAATGAGAGCTTTTCATTGATGACCTTGAGCCCAGTCCGTAGTTATGTTGTACGATACTTGTGTGATGTGGATAATATCACTTTATAGGGGATGAGAGTGAATTCTGAAACTGGCCTGTTGAAGCAGTACAACAGATGATGGACAAAGGTTATTTGCTGTGGTGCTTGTACGGCAACAGAAAAGCACCTGTTGACCACACAGTGTTGAACCCACTGAGCAGGTTAAAGAAAATGTCAGACGACTTATTCACATCTCCTCAGTCCTTTGACGGCAGTGGTTATTACCTTGCGTCTTCACCCCTGTCGTCTGTTTGTTGGTTGGTTTACATGTTTGTTTGTCAGCAGCATTACACAAAAACTACTGAACGGATTTCCACGAAAACAGTTAGATTTTTCAACCTTTGCATTGATTTCTCACAGATAACATCATGGATCTTGATGAAAAGAATCAGCCATTTTTAGTGGACTGATATTTGAGTCTGAGTAATTCGGTGCAATACAAATAAAAAGTGAAAGGCTTTTGTTCTGTTATTTTAGCCTTTATGTAAAGCAGTTGATGTTTTAAAAGGTAACATTCAGATCAAATAAAAAGTCTCTGAACAAGATTCTATTTGAAAGCCATGGCAGCAAGACGTGCACCCCCCACTATGTGATTTCACATGTCATGTCACACCTGTGCTTCCAGTTCACACATACAGTATCAGGTCTCACTAAGAAACACACTTCATCAGCTCTGATTTACAAACAGTCAATGCCACACTTGTCTGTTTGAACCATTGCTCAAAGAAGAAGTAGAGTGACTATTTATTTTAACTTTATCAATTAAAAGAAAATGTGTTGATATATATATATATATATATATATATATATATATATTATAGTGCTCAATTTATGCCTCGAGAACGATGTTGTACTTGTGTTGTTCTGGTCTCATTCATTAAAAAGTCCATTGTTTTACTCCAGTGCAGAAACTTTAAACAGCCTGTTTGTAGAAACAGAGGAAGCTTTTTGTCTCCGTCGTGATCTTTTGATAATCCTCTGTGATCACTGCTGATTAAACGTCTCCTCATATCAGCTCAGACCACCAGGACACACTTGTCTCCTGCACAGAAACAATCTCATCATCGGAGCTTGTCAGAAGACAGAAGTTTCTTATTGAAGAGTGTAGCGACTCTATAGTTTCTGTACAGAATACAACAGGCACACGTTTTCTAAACTTTATTCATGCATGTCCCGTATCAACACTTGAGGAATTTGGGGCGAGCAAAAAGCAGGCATGATAAGTTTCCCATATTTTTAGCCATGACTGTTGGAAACCTGAGCGTGGTCGAGGGCGGCTGTGGGAGTCTGCTGCTCCCTGTCTCCTCTTCTTACATTCATACTGTATGTGTCTGTCAGAAAAGACAGAATGAGAGTGTTATGACCCAGCCCAGGCAGAAAACCCAGTCACAACGTGTCGAATGAGTCTCCCCTCTTCTCAGCTCCCAAGAACCACAAGCAACAAACCACTACAGCTAGTTTAATTGTTTATTAAAACTCAGTTTTGCTTCAGGGTGGGACAACAGCAAAACAACAAAACAACCTTAAGGCGAACAACATAAATGTACCTGCTCAAATTAAAAACAAAAAGAGAAGTTACTAACCTAACTCCTAATCCAAAAACAAGGGTTAAACAAAAATGCTAGCCGGGCTGGTACATCAAGCAACAGATCTCAACACATTTCACAAGGTACAATTCTGGCCAGCAGTGACATGAGGAGAGATCGCAGGAGCTGGGGGAAGCCGTCCTCTTAACCTGCAAGCTTGGAGGCAGGAACCAATCAGCTCCTCGGAAACAAACCTACACACTCACAGTCAATCATCCACTCAGTCAGTCATCGAGCCAAACACACCTGCAACACATCACACACGAGCTACACAGCAGAGAGAGAGAGAGAGAGAGATCCACAGCACAGGCACAGCAGATTAAAGCACATACTCCGATGTACAGAACACTTCATACGACCTCAGGGTCATAACAGAGACGAACTCTGATTATTTAAACTCATAGTTGTCTTTTTGTGAGAAGAGATGGAAACTGGTCTTCCTGTTTTCTGCCCCACCCTCACATTTTCCAGGTGCTTCATTCCAGCACAGCGCGGTTTCATGATCCCCAAAGTAAAAACTGTCATCGTTATCAGTTCCACTTCATCGTGCTTTTGCTTTTCGGTGACATGTGGTTCATCCCTGTTGTGCTGGGCTTCAGTGTTGACATGTGGGCTTGAAGAAGTGGCCCCTTTCCCATCGTGAATACCCACACTCAACCCCCCAGTGTTTTCATTCTCCCCACTCACATAGCATAAAGAGCGCAGCCTTTTTCTTCCTCACTGAGGCAAAACTGAGCTCAATGCCGGCGTATTGTGTGGAAGCTCATGTGCCTTTGACAAATGATGCCAAGTTCACCATTTGGGTTTTAAATTTCTGTGACATGATGTGTATTTCAGCACATGGCAAATTATTAGTTTTGAAAAATAGGATCCCATGTCTGGAGTATGTCGCTGCTGAACTCTATGTTTCTGAACAGGGGAAGTTCCCTCTCTCCTGGACGGTCTTCAACAGAGTCTGTTGGTGTGACCAACCAGGCAGGACTAAAGAGAGACTACCCTCGCTAACCTCTCTGATTCAAAGAACCTTCTGAACCTGACCCGTTTCACATCTCCCCTGTCACAGGTCAACAGGCTCATCTCACCAGAGGATAATACGTTTAAACCACTGTTGTTAAAAAAAAAAAATATTATCCAGCAGAATCCATAATCTTAAATATCTCTGAAGCAGTCAGTATCGAGTCTCTGACCAAAACTGAGCTGACAGTCTGAGGGATTACAGGAGTCATGAGATAGTGTGGATTAAGGACAAGATTGGGCCGATAGTTGTGAATCAGTGGCGGTTGAGTGTTTTGTTCAGATGAGTGTTTTATGAGCGAGGCCTCTTGCACAGACAATGAAGAGGAACTACATGGAGGGTGCTTGCAACCTAGAACGGCACCTGAGTAGAGCGCATACCTCCCAACCATCCAGCACCAATCAGTACCTTTTAAAAGACGAGCACCTCTAATAAAGTTACCGTATTCCATTGGCTTGGAGAATTAAAGCTATGTGGTCATATTAGTTTGAAGGAGGGAAATAATCTTTATCTGGCAAAAACAAGGTTGTCTGACAGTCAGACCTCCTTGGAGGTCACTATCAGAGCAAAAAGCAGCTTGCACTTAAATTTTACCTTTGCGACAGAGCGTGGACATGATGAAGCTGAGTCACAAGAGGGCCAGCTCATTAATGAAGCAAAATAAACTCTGACAGACTTTTTCCATCAGCTGACAGTGCACAGTGCTCTGGTTGAGAAGAGTGTTCAGTGGAGAATCAGTGGAAACAGGAAGCAAAGTAACTCTTGAATCCCTGTGAAGTGAGTTCTAGGGAAGCCCTGGTATTAAGTTATCATGTTTCCCTTCCAGAATTAAAATGCCCCTTTGATTCCTTTCATCCTGAAGCAGATTACAGTTTACATGCCTCACTGACTCCTAATAAGAACTGAACAGGTTTGTTTCCTTCTGCAGCTGAGGAGGACTTTCAAATGAGATGCTGAGGCATTACGTTTCCTTTATCTCTTTAGGTGGAAACAAACTCAATCCTCAGCCTTTCCGGCTCAACTGGGCCTGGATCTCTCTGGAGCAGGAATACTACCTGGTGGACGAGGACGCCAAATTCCTTGAGGTGACACTGAAGCGCAGAGGATACCTGGGGGAAACCTCCTTTGTCAGTAAGTGTTGAGACTGTCATGTGATATTCTCTCGATTTTTAAATAAATATATTATATTTACTTTTTTATCATCGTTATTATTATTAATTTGAATTTGATTTTAATTATTGGACAGAAATTATTATATTTGTATTTAATGTGTGGATTACCTGTCATAGTTTTAGTCGAAGTTGCAGAAATATGATTATATTCATTTTTATTAAAAAAATTTCTAAGGCAGCTGGGATTTCTGTATCATTTGTGTCACTGCTAAATTAATATGAAAGATTATGGCACTATACAACATGCCCTTATTAAACTGACAGTTTTACAAAGAATTGTTGCCCCTAAAACTGTTACTAGACTATATGGTGTCATTTATGTGTCATTTTAAAGGCCACATTTGCTATAAAATATCCATGTCACCCACTTATTTAACCATCTGTACAGATTCCCTAAAGGCTACAGGATGTCCTCACTTCACCTCCATAGTTAGACTGGAGAAAACAAAAAAATCCACCTAATCTTTTGTTTCCTTGTTTTACTGGTGCTTTGTTTTCCTCTCTTCTGTGTGACTGAGGTGTGATTGAGAGCACATGTCGTTCCCAGAAAAGGTCACATGGAAATGTCACCATGTTGGTGGCTGACACTTGCAGGCAACAGATGTATAACCACATGCATTGTGGCCATGTTCGCTTCTTTCTTTGAAGATGCAAAGGAACTAACGAGGCAAAACACAAACACAGATTCTAACCGTT
This sequence comes from Paralichthys olivaceus, assembly GCF_024713975.1. Lineage (NCBI taxonomy): Eukaryota > Metazoa > Chordata > Actinopteri > Pleuronectiformes > Paralichthyidae > Paralichthys > Paralichthys olivaceus. The sequence continues at coordinate 7,792,464 of NC_091100.1, forward strand.
AAATCTAATCTGTTAGAAAAGATCCCGGTAGAGTCGGTGTGATATGTGGTGTCAGAGAAAAGGTAGAATCTAGAAGCTGTTCCTCTCACCTACACATGCTTCAGTCAAGTAGAACAAGAAAAATTGTTTGTTCTTTTGACATAATTTTTTGCAAAAATAACAAAATTCAAATATGTGTGTTATGCCACCTTAAGTTATGCATTGAGGTCAACTTTAAACTAAAAACTTAATGAAATTAGTTGAAGCAATTACTTTGTCAAGTTTCAAACGCCAATAAATATTCAGTGTATTAAAAAATCATATTCAGGTGAGCAATGGCAAGTTTTTTGTTTTTAAAGTGATATAAATCATTGTTTCCATTTTTTGACTATTTGGACTTGAATATGTGAACAATACCTGAATCTTCTTTTCTTCTTCATCTCAAACTAATCTACCTCCATCTCCCTCAGGTATTGCCACGAAGGATGGCACCGCCAAGAAGGATAAGGACTTCCGTGGTAAAGCTCAGAAACAAGTTCAGTTCAACCCTGGTCAGACCACAGCGACTTGGAGGGTGAAGATCTTCACAGACCAGGAGTTCGAGATCTCGGAGACCTTCGAGATACAGCTGTCCGACCCGGTCATGGGGGTGCTGGAGTTTCCGGCTGTTGCAACAGTTGAGATTGTGGATCCTGGAGATGGTAAGAATCTGATGTTTGAGATGTTTCAAAAGACGTTTCACTACCAAAAAATGTACTTGAATTGATTTTAACACTTTTTATCTGTTTGTCGTCCAAAACAGAGTCGACGGTGTTTATTCCTCAAGCAGAGTTCAAGATTGAGGAGGATATTGGGGAGCTGCTGGTGCCAGTGAGACGCTCAGGAGACGCCAGCCAGGAACTCATGGTTGTTTGTTTCACTCAACAAGGTGAGATGAACCTGAATGAAGAGAAGAGGAACCAAAATCATGTCACATATCAGAAATTCTAAGATTAATTCGTAGAATCTGCATTAAGGATAAATACTGTAAATGTAAATGATAAAACTGCTGACTGTCCATGTTTGCAAATTTATCATGTCTTAAATTTCAGTTTTCTCCTTTTTTGAAAGCTACTGTTAATGTTTCTGTTTAATTACCCAGTATCGCTCTCTATTCTTATTCCTCAGCCACGGCCACCGGCACCATGCCCAGCACTGTTTTGTCCTACTCCGATTTCATCACGCGGCCCGAGGACCACACCAGCGTGGTGCGGTTCGACAAAGATGAGCGCGAGAAACTCTGTCGCATCATCATCATCGACGACTCGCTGTATGAGGAGGAGGAGAGCTTCAACGTCAGCCTCAGTATGCCCATGGGCGGCCAGGTGGGCGCCAACTTCCCAACCGCCAAGGTCACCATCTTGGCAGACAGCGATGATGGTGAGTAGAGGGGCAATTTATCAGTGAAGTAATCATTACTCAATCACCGATACTATTAACTGGATGGATGGATGGATGGATCAGAGAGACAGATAGACAGATAGATAGATAGATAGATAGATAGATAGATAGATAGATAGATAGATAGAAACAATTACTTGTACAGTTATTTACAACAAAGAGGCAGGCTGATGGATGGATGGACGGATGGATGGACAGACAGAGGGTTAGGGTAGATACTTATGGAAATATGTGGTCGGGGACACATGGCATCATGTGCTGTCGTTACGCTCTTTGCCCACTTTGTCATTTTGATATCTGCACATTATTAATAGAACCAGCACCATGACCACAGCTCCCAAAAACAAAAGCCCTGGACACTGCACTCATGTCAAAGGCTTGACTGTATTTTCAGCTCCATTAACTTTTCCAATGCCTCAGACGATAACTCCTCTGTTTACACACTCTGCTTCATTCATCCACTACACTCTGTCTGCGTCTGTCTGTCTGGCTGAGTATTAGAACCCTGATAACAATAGGCAGGTATTGAGATGGAGAATGGCCTCAGTGAACGTTAGGCCACATCTGCACATCTGACAGATAAAAGAGCCTTGAACCTCGCCGTGTTCCTGGAGCGACCCCCGTCCTAATTGGCATTCAGAGGAGCTCAGGGGGAAACACAGGGCATCCCTTTGTCTGCGGGGACCAAAAGGCAGGTGGTGGAGAAAGAGGGACTATTGTGCAGGGAATCCAAATGACTGGCATGTTTTTACACTCTTCCTCTGTTTGATGGTATTCACCACAATGCAGAGTTTTTTTGTTTTTTTTGCTAAAGATATACGACTACCTGCATTTCCATTTTCAACCTGAGAAGGAATGCAGTGTTTTTTTCCTCTTGTCTTAACAATATTGACAAACTGTAGCCTTCAAATTCTGACGATCATTTAGGTCCTTTTTCTTTGTTTTCCTCACATTTCTTCCACCTTTTCACTGAAGCTAATTTCCTGCACTTGCCTCTTGTAGTGGCAGACGCTCCCGCAGAACAAGCATCCCTCCCATTCAATTTGGAGCAGAAGCACAATTGACATTTATGTATAAATAATCAGCGTGCATTCCCAGACATGTGAAGAGACAAGAGAAGACTCCTCAGTGTAAACCTCTATTGTGATGCTACTTCTTGGTGGGTCCTGAGGTAACACCCCCACCGTAAATCTGGTTCTGTGTGTGTGTGTGTGTATACAACCATCTGCCTGTCTGAGTAAACTTGTGGTCTGGAGTCTCGCCAGCATCAGGCCTCTTTTGTTACTGTATTTGTCTGGCTCTTCCTCCCGCTGATCTTTAAGGTTGCCATGTTGGCTCTAGTTTCCCCCACACAACCCCTCTGGTACTAAGTAGCTGTCTCGGAGGGTGAAAGGCATTGAACGTTTGCCAGAAATCCTTTCCACAGCATCAGTTGTCTGTCGCAGTATCAGTCAACTTCTAAATAAATCCGCTAAAGATCTGCCAATGCTGCTCAAGGACTAATACCGAGAGCAGCTTTGTGTGTATTTACGTGCGTGTGTGTGGACGATGGGCTTCATCATGTTGATTGAACAACACTTTCACAAAACATTTATTGGACAAAATGAAGTATAACTAGATTTGACTGGTCTAAAGTCACATGGCAGGTTCATTCATCACTCCATGTGATTGACTGTGCAAACACCCACTGTGTGTTTGATTGGTAGATTTAAAATGTTTTTAAGTGTTGTTCAATTCTCTTGATTAAGGCCAGAGGCTGAATTACACCTCTTTGAAAGAAAACTTCTGTGATGGGATGCCAGCTTTTTAAATATACTGATGTTGTTTCTCTTCAAATTCATTGTGAGATTCATCAAGGTAAATAACTATGAACATCCACCATCAGGGATTTTTCTTCTTTTATACGTGCAAACTTGATGTTGAATTAGAAAGTGAGAAACCCTCTACATTTATTAAAATATTACTAATGTAATTCTGCATAATTTCCAAAAATGTAAGATATTAGGATGCTAAAGTAAGCTATGTATTTATAACATTTACCTTTTTGACTTTGGTACCGAAGATTACACTGCAGATTTTTGTGTCTCTGTCTTTTCTTTCTTTTTTGCCCTTTTCCCCCTCACCTTTTATTGCCTGGGCCCAAATCTGCAGCTCTATCAGCCAATCTTTAAGACCACTGGCTGGAAAGAGAGTGATGAAAACAAACTTTATTCCTTAGTGAAGAGAGATGAATTGACAGTGGGTTCCAGGGGTCTGAATTCTTGCCCTCTCCCTTTGCAAAGTGGAGGGTTGCCCCTGCCCCTGCCTCTGTCTCTGTCTCTGCCAACCCCCACTCCTTTCTCCATACTGCTTATCTGCTGCTCTATCTTTAGAACTTCCTGTCGCTAATGCATCATCCTGAGTGCACACACACACAAGCATACACCTTAATGTTCAGGTTCAACTCAGCCCTTTGGCGTTGAGTTCAGACTCAGATGAGATGGGGTGATGGGACAGGAAGGTGGAAGGAGCACAGGATAGGAGGGATGACAGCTCTTCTTCCTGTGCTGACTCAAAAATGAAGATGGTTGCATACCTCTGTCAATCTGAGCCGGATCACAAAGCCACAAAATATGTTGTCTAGATGTATTGAGAAATGAACCAATGAAGTGTCGATTAACATTTTATGTAGCTCTGCCCATCCGTGTCTAACCTTTTACTCATATCCCACAGAGCCCTCGCTGTACTTTGGGGAACCAGAGTATTTTGTGGACGAGAGTTCAGGCTACGTCGAGGTGAAGGTTTGGAGGACAGGGACTGATTTGTCCAAGACGGCTACTGTCACCGTGCGCTCCAGAAAGAGTGAACCCGTCTCTGCAGAGGGTAAAATCATCAGCACTTTGACCGATTCAACATTCAGTCAGTTATGTTGTATGCAGCGTTAATCCACGACCTTCCTCTCCATCTCCATCTCACAGCCGGACTCGACTACGTCGGCATTAGTCGGAACCTCGACTTTGCTCCCGGAGTGACGATGCAGACATTCAGAGTGACCATCCTGGACGATCTGGGTCAGCCCGAGCTGGAGGGGCCCGAGACCTTTGACCTGGTGTTACGGATGCCCATGAATGCCGTGCTAGGAGAACCAAGCAAGACCATTATCACCATCAATGATAGCGTCACTGACTGTAAGTGTCAAATACAGAAGGAAAACAAAGAGATCTAAGTTTTGTCAGAGTCTACAATAGCTGTTGCCATACGATACGATGCAATACAGAATAATGTGATATGAAATGATGCAATACGATAAGATATGAAACGATAAACTTTATTGATCCACTTGCTATAGCATCTCATAACCAAAACAACAGAGCAAGTTGACGTCCAAAATGAAGTTAAATAATAGTAAATAAAATAAAAAACACCTTTCACTACAGACAGAATACTAAAGTACATGAACAAAGTGCAGTGACACAGGAGGAATGATGTATTTGTTTGCACAATTTACACACAAATGTGGAAGTTGGTAAAAGTTTATTTTTTATTTTTAGCCACCTTCAGTACATAAAACATTGTTATATATTTGTTGTTTAGAAGTAATTATACAAATGTCCTAACATTGGTCTCCAGTCTCTTATACCTTTACAAATAACAAACTACAAGACATAAGACATGTTGACCTATAATGATTTTAATATCTATTAAGAAATATTTATCAACCGTATTCATATTTATATAATCATTAACTAGTGTCATTACAATTAGTAATAGCAGTTACATTTTTTGACAACTACTCAATCAAACACTTTGAAATATATATCTGCAAACAATAACTCTGTGTGTGCTTCAAATACAGAAAAACTCATTTTGAGTAAATTGCCATCACTACAGACTTGTAACAGGCTGATAATTGTCCTTACAGTGCCCAAGGTTCAGTTTAAGGAGGGCAGCTACAAGGTGGATGAGTCTGACAGTGAGGTAAAAGCCATAGTGTACCGCAGTGGAGACATCAGCCTCGTGTCCACGGTGCGCTGCTACACCCGCCAGGGCTCTGCTCAGGTCATGATGGACTACAGTGAGAGGCCCAACACCGATGCATCGATCATCACTTTCCAACCAGGTGAGACTCGTCTCTCTCCACCGTTTAAAATGTTCCATTGCATAAACTTCACTGACTTTGTCAACAATCGTCCTCCAGGTGAGACAGAGAAGCCGTGTGTGGTCAGCCTGATGGACGACTCCGTCCATGAGGAGGACGAGGAGTTCCGCCTGGTCCTGGGATCTCCGAAGAGCAAGTCTCCGTACGGAGCCTCTGTCGGGGAGCAGAAGGAGGCGCTGGTCACAGTCACAGATGAGAAAGACAGTGAGTGATTTATCAACACGATGGAGGGACTGTTTATCCCGAGTATGTCAGACAGGATGAAGGTGCTAATGAGAACACATCATAGAAACTGAAGAATCTACTAACCTGAACTATTTTATTGCATCTGACAACAAGGAGACAACATATTTAAGATTCCCAGAAACAATCAAAATCACTTGTGATGTTTTTCTATTCTTGACATTTTCAGTTCAGATCAGTGAAAAGTTTTATGATTAACATGATATCCATGGTGGTTTTTGCTCATGAGTTCCCTCTTCTTCCTCGTTCAGAGCCCATCATCCGTTTCTCTGAGATCAAGTACAGTATTCGTGAACCCCAGGTCAAAGGAGATGTGGCAATAGTGAAGATTCCTATCCTGCGTATCGGAGACACATCCAAGGTCTCAGTAGTGAGAGTGCACACCAAAGACGGCTCTGCGACATCTGGGGAGGACTACAACCCAATGTCAGAGGGTAAGAACCCAATTTAGTGGCTGACTTAAGGCCTCATGTCACAATGTTTTGTTGGATATTTGATGTTTTGGTCCGTTCCTCACTCTCACTCTCACTCTGTCTGGGTTTCTAAGATGTTGAGTTCAAGGAGGGTGACAAGGAACACTTTGTGGAGATCGAGATCCTCTACGATGGTCAGAGAGAGATGAGAGAGGCCTTCATTGTGCACATGAAGCCTGACGACAACATGGTGGCTGAAATACAGGTGAGACAATGGCACGGACAAGCAGATGCACACACGATCAGATATAAATAATCAAATCCTGCGTGTGCATATGTACAGTGCTGTATATCTATGAACGCGCGCCCTGTCATGTCAGCCCCATGTTAAAATAGCCAGGCAGCAGCTGGCGTTGCTGTCAGCACGCCGGAACCACAGAGTTATATAAAAAGCTTCTCTGGTTGGAATGAGATGCTGAGGGGAATGTCCCAGCAGAGCCAAACAGTAGACCACCCTATAAACAGAACCGTGATATTCTAACCCTGTACTCCACAGCAGGCAGGTACTGTTCACGTGACAGAAATAGCTTTATCTCTGGCTAAATTGTCTTGAGCTTTTATGGTAGATGACAAAAAATGTCTAATATAATAATAATAATAATTTTCATCTTAATCTGAACCAGAAGAGACGTGTTGTTGTAGATAATCAGGCTGATGTTTTGGTTCATATCTTAATCCACCCACAGACCATAAGAGCTTTGTGCAGGACGAATCTAAATTTAACGTTTATCAGACCCATGACCTATGAGTTACGACCCTGTAAGACGATCATGTAGCTGCAGCACCACGTACACTGTATGTGTGAAATGCCATCAAATTTTGTGGGATAGCTCAGAGTTTATATTGCATGTTAAATTGGCTGTACAATGCACAATGCACTGAAAGGTAATTGCATTTATATACTGGCTGCCGATCTTCAGAGAATGTTATAGATACTAAATGAACAAACTATTAAAGTCATTTTGTTGTCAGTTAAATTTGCTCGACCCGTAAATTTAGAATCCAGTCTGTTAGGGGAACACTGAAAAGGATGCTAGTGTCACACAGTTTTCTCGAATGACACATAAGTGCAACTTAAAGGGGGAAAAAGATATTTGATTTCGACAATAAAGTCATGATTTTGGGCCATGTGTCATTTTAGAGGGAGAAGATCAGAATATCAGCCTCTCGTCTGTGGTAAAATGAGGAATGTGTAGCATCTTGTTTAGTTTTACTTTAGAATAAGTTTCACAAATAACACAATACTTCATCTTTTGGCTCATCACATTGTCATAAGTATCAGGACTTTGAAAAGATTGTGAAAGAAACTGTATTCTGAAGAAAGAACTACAAAGACATGGAAGAGAAAATGTTTGGCCGGCCATCAATTACATCCGATTTTTAAAAACATGTTGTAGGTTCTCAAGAAAGAATGAGGTGAGATTTAAAGTCCGAGGAGTGAAACTCCAACAAGAATTAAATTATGACGTTCCCCTCATAATATTATGATTGTCTTCTCAATTACAGCTGCATTCTCAGAATTTCCAATAACTTTCTTCTTCTGTCCAGATGAACAAAGCCATCGTCTACATTGAGGAGATGGACAGTGTAGCAGACGTCACCTTCCCTGCAGTGCCCCAGGTGGTTTCCCTGCTCATGTACGATGACACTCTGAAAACCAAAGACAAGCCCCAGCCGCCCAACGGATACCCTGTTGTGTGTGTGACGGTGAGTGGGACGCTGCTGCTTCAGTTTCTGTTTATCATTTAGAAAATACAGAACTTGAAGGGTTGTTTAAAAATATATGTTCATTTACCATCTGTTTTTCTCCTTCTCTGTCAGGCCTGCAACCCTAAGTACAACGACTTTGACAAAACTGGCTCCATCTGCTCTTCGGAGAACATCAACGACACCCTCACCCAGTACCGCTGGCTGGTCAGCGCTCCCACTGGGTCTGATGGTGTGACCAGCCCCATGAGGGAGGTGGACACCAACACTTTCTTCACCAACACCAAGTCCATCACCTTGGATTCAATCTACTTCCAGGCCGGCTCCAGGGTTCAATGTGCGGCGAGAGCCTTCAACGCCAATGGAGATGCAGGCCTGGAGCTGTCAAGTCCCATAGCTGTGATCAGCAAAGAAGACGGTGAGTGGACCACAGAGGAGACTTGGGTGAAAAGTGTAGATTTGTGGAGATAATTGCTTTAACTGACTTTAACTCCTGGCAGGTATGTGTCAGCCTCGTGTCCAAGGGACTGTTGGAGCTGAACCTTTCTCTGCTAAGATCCGTTACACCGGCCCAGACGACCCAGACTTCCCCAACCTCATCAAACTGACTGTCAACATGCCTCACATGGATGGTGAGCTTTCGACATTTGATCATTATTATTTATTAATCTGAAGAACATCCTGATAACAAGCTTTCCGCTCTCGACAGGCATGTTACCGGTCATCTCCACACGCCCTCTTTCCAACTTTGAGCTCACCCTGAGCCCTGACGGCACACGTGTGGGTAACCACCGCTGCTCCAATTTACTGGACTTCAATGAGATCCAAACGGGCCACGGCTTCATCACCGACGCCACAAAGAACCCGGAAATCATCGGCGAGACTTCACCCTACCAGTACAGCAACATCATGCGTTCAGCCAACTCTCTGCGCTTCTACAGGAACCTCAACCTAGAGGCTTGCCTCTGGGAGTTCACCAGCTACTACGACATGTCAGAGCTTCTGAATGACTGCGGAGGCTCCATCGGCACAGATGGACAGGTAGGAAATACATAAAGGAAAAACTGTTTGAAGAGTAAATCCATCTTTATGCACGGTCTATGATAAAAACACAATTGAGGCAGAGGGCTTATTTCCACTGAGGTCCACAAGAATATGACACTTAAAACTCCACAACACAAAGAACAAAACAACAACAAAACAGGAAGTGAAGACAGTTCAGTCAACATATAAATAAATAAAAAACAACACCTGGAGGAAATGACTGTATCTTATTTGTTGGACTACGAACTTCTTACAGCTTTCTCTTAATTGTCTCTTTTCCTCCCTCTTGTTTAGGTGCTGAACCTTGTCCAGTCCTACGTCACCTTGCGTGTCCCACTCTTTGTGTCCTATGTCTTCCACTCTCCAGTGGCCGTGGGAGGCTGGCAGCATTTTGACCTGCAGTCCGAGCTCAAACTCACTTTCGTGTACGATACGGCTATTCTGTGGCAGGACGGCATCGGCAGCCCTCCGGAGTCTGAGCTGCAAGGTACGTCCTCTCCTAGGAACCATGCTGCTCCTGGCTGGTGGAGACAAAAACAGACACTCGTTTGTTAAGCACTGTAAAACTATACTCTCTGTTCTCATAGGAGCCATGTACCCCACCAGCATGCGGATAAATGAGGAGGGCCGACTGGTTGTCAACTTCAAGACCGAGGCTCGCTTCAGGGGACAGTTTGTGATGTCTCATCCAGGTAGAGAGCTGCTGACATGCACCCACACACTATAAACCTATTCTGTGGGGCCATTCTATACAAGCAGCCACATATTGGATTACCCTGTGGCCCACATCCCTACTTCATCTATTTCTGGAGTTCCACATTGGGGGTCCTTCCTGTGTTTAAGTGCCAGAGGTCATTTCGACAAATGTCAAAATCACCCTGCAGCATTTACAGTTAGGAAGCAAGTGGCACAAACAATACAAAAAGGTCACTCTATAAATAAAAAAAAGACGGACACACAGCCACAACTTTAAGGCAGCACTGAAGATTTGATGACTTGTTTACAGGGACCAGTGTGTCCTCCATGGTGATGTGTGCCGACCACCCCGGGCTGACATTCACCCTCGGCCTCGTCAGGACTGAGCCCACGTACAACCAGCCAATGCAGCAGTGGAGCTTTGTCTCAGACTTTGCTGTGAGTGGCTGCTGAGAAAACTTTTCTACTATACAGCAGACTTCACAAACTTGACACCAAGTGCTAACATTGTTCCTGTGTGGCGTGTTCTGTAGGTGCGAGATTACTCTGGAACCTACACAGTGAAGATGATCCCCTGCATCGCGTCCCCCAACGGAGAGTTCAGCATCCCTCCTGTCTGCCACCCAAGAGAGCCTCTGACCTTTGACATGGACATTCGCTTCCAGCAGGTTCGACATAAATCCCCCAGCATTTTATTTTTTACATCAATGAGAGCATCGATTTTTAAAACTGCAAAATGCCACCTTAACAATCATTTAGACTTTCAAATAAGTTGAATATGGTTTTATTGTTTCTTGGGTTATTCAGCAAGACTGAAATATCAAAATACCTCAAAACTTGAAGTTGTGAAAAGAAAAATCCCAGATTCAGCCCTTTCATGGCTCATGTCCTGTCTCTCCACCAAGTTTTGTGTGAATCTGATTGCTTATAGCCGTATCTTCACATTTCGTAAACACTGATCTGTTCTGGGTATAATCACCCATGTCGTGTGTTCCAGGTGAGCGACCCAGTTGCTGCAGAGTTCAGCCTCAACACTCAGATGTTCCTGTTGTCCAAGAAGGAGCTGTGGTTGTCCGATGGCTCCATGGGCTTTGGAGAGGGGACAGATGCTGCTTTCTCAGACGGTACAACACTGCCACCCAGTGCTCTTTAGTCAAATTACAGCTCATGACCCTAAGAGATCCCATATTGTAGTCCCTCTTACCATTCCACCTGTTCTTTTGCTTCAGGCTCAATGATCTACGGCCGTGTGATGGTGGACCCGGTCCAGAATCTGGGTGACTCGTTTTCCTGCAGCATTGAGAAGGTTTTCCTCTGCACAGGAGCAGATGGTTACGTTCCCAAATACAACCCAACCAACAAGGAGTATGGATGCCTGGCAGACGCTTCGACTCTGCTTTACAGATTCAAGATTCTGGTAAGATGGGAAAGAACAATACTTTGGGTTGTGTTGTTGAAGCCAAACGAGCTGGATCTCATTTCTGATTTGTGTGTGTGTTGTTCTGCAGGACAAGGCCCAGCCAGACACTCAAGCTTCAGCATTTGGTGATGTTGCGTTTAAGGCCACACTGGCCCAAGACACGGCTGGAGCTCTGCCTTTGGTCAGACAGCCGGGGTCAGACGGATTCACCCTGTCGTCATCTCCACTTTTCCAGGTCTTTGAATACTTATTATAATGATTAAAAGTTGCATATTTACACACAGACATAGAAGGAACAAGCTGAAATATCTTTCTTCCCAGGTGGCTGCTGGTCGAGAGTGGTTCATCCACACTATCTACACCGTCCGCTCCAGAGAAAACGCCAACCGCAACATAGGCAAGCGCAGTGTGGAGTACCTCCATCACAGCATGTCCTCCTTCGAGCAGCCCCACACTCGCTACCGCCGCGCCGCCCCCGCTTTCTCTAGCCCCAGTGTGACCCAGGACATCGGTGTCGAAAACAACCGTGGCACCAACATCCAGCACATCGCTCTAGACCGGGCGGACCGCATGGTGGTCAACCAGCGCCAGCCCTGGTCCCCAAACCGTGACCCTCTCCTGGAGAGCCCCCTGTTGGAAAGCTCTGGCAGGGAGCAGGCCGACACCTCCACCCTGCCCATGTTAGTGGGGCTCGCCGGCCTGGTTCTGCTCGTCTGTCTCATCGCCACCGTCGTCATTCTGCTGCTGCGACGCAAGAGGCAGGAAAAGAGCAACCAGTTCCCGCCATACGCCACCTCATCTTCTTCTGCGTACGGAGGCCACAGCCAAGGCCCAGCGGGCGTGTGGAGCAGTTCAGACAGCTCTGAGGTCTAGATGAGGACCACCTCAAACACCTGCCTGCTATTTAAAAATAAAAGACTATTGTAGTCTCCTTCACCAATGTGCCTTCAATGCCCAACTCTCGTAGCACTGAGGAGCCAAGAACAACCGGTGGACAGCACAGCAAGTGTCTGTGGCCCACGCACAGAGGAAGCACCAGTGTTCTTACTGATCTCTGATGATGGTTAGTTCTTGCTGTAATGTATTATAGGTTATTGCCTATTCTGAATCATGGATGTATGTAGAGGCCTTTAAAATATTCACCTGCTTTACTGGTTGCCAAGTTGTAAAATATCCCTCTTTATTCAATGTCAGCAAATGCATGAAAATCCCAATTTACTGAATGCAATTATTTACCAAGTATAAGGCAAACATTTAATGAAATCATTTTCTATGTTCCTCCTTTAAAAATAAGTTTTTTATTACTGTAATTCACTGTTAATTTTTTTGTTTTGTCTTGAGCAAAAGCAGATTGAATGTTAGCTGACCATAAAGAATGATGTGATAAATGATTTTTAATATTGCTATTGTGTCTGTTGTGCTTTAAGAAGCCGGCAGTATACCTGCCCACCGTTGACTTAACAAAACCACTATGGTGTCACTGAAAGGGATTTTTAAATGTCGTCTTTTCTCTTGAGAATGCAGATTGTTTTTCCAGGTTAATGTGGCTGAAGTCAGATGCAAAAACAACCTGTGTACATATCTATATATGAAAAAAAAGGTATTTCAACCTGGTGAAACTTGAATAATCATGAACTATACTTATTTCTAGTTTGTCAGTCAAGTTCTGAGAAAAAACAAGTGCAGTATCAAAATTTATGAATATTCCTCTACAGTATATTTGAATGTGCCAACTGTTAGTAGAATTTTATGGCTTATTAATTTTGTGTCAGTTTCTAGTGTTTGGATGTTTGTAAACTTCAACTGCCAAATATAAATGTCATTTTTTGAACTGGTGTCTGATTTAATATAAAGCACACTTTTTAAAAAAGGGGAGGTTTATTTTTGATGTTCAAAAAGACATTTTCTACTTCACATAGGAAGATAAAAGAACAAATGTTTTTCTTAAAAAAAAAAGTACATATCGTTTCAAGCAATGGAATGTAGTACAACCAACAGGCATAAATACATTGATTTCAATGAAGTACTAGTAAAAAAAGGACTAGCAAACAAAAACTAAATCAGCACAGCTGCAGTGTTCAGGGTCAATGACGACGAGGCAGGCTTGTAGAAGAGCACTTCCTAAAAACCTAATACGACCAGATCAGTCCGTCGGGGTGTTTAACACAGTACAATATCACGGCCTGCAAAACAAACACAGACACTAGAACTAATAGTACTGGAGCTGGCTGCTCTCTCAAATTCTGATAGTGCTGCTCGTCAACAGCTTCACAACTTGAGCTTTTTCCTGCGTCCACGACCGTCTGGGGTTCCCTCTGACTTTCGTTTCTGAGCCTGGAAGAAGAGGAGAAAGAGATGACGAAAGATAAATGAGCAGGAATTGAGTTTCGAGCAAAAATAGTAGTGTGACAAGTTTGGAGGAAGTCAGGGGATTAGTATAAAGAGTGACAGAGACTTGAAGGAAAACCCTCACAACTCACATTTGACCCACTGCTTATTTATTCTTCAATCATAAAACACTTTTTTTTAGAGGCAAACTTCTTGTACATGTGCTAGTGTTAAGAAAACCTGGAAACAAGATATTACAAATATTTTTACAAAATCTAGCACCAGATTAATGTTGTTTTGAATTTGAAACATTTTAGCTGCAATGACAAACCAGTTGTTTCCCTTCTGTTGAATGACTACGGATTCATGACTTACCGATCCAGTCTTTGGACCTCGTTTCTTCTTCTCCGCCTTCTCCCTCTCCTCCAGCTCCATGTTCTCTCTCTCTATCAGCGTAATTAGGGTGTTACATCGCCTCTGAAGCTCCTGTACAAAAATGTACAAAACATAATTTTAATCATAAAGTAAATTAATGTATAAATACAGGACATATGGTGCAAAGAAGTGCAAAATTCACCATGGCGGTCCTGGACTTGAGGAACCAGTCGAATCGGAACTGAGGTGAGTTACGGATGCACTGACGCAGCTCATCGTACACACTCTCCTTGTCGAAGCCCAGCTTGTGGAGCATACAGATGAGGAAGCGGTCCTCTTCCTCTGTGTAGTTCTTGCCTTTGTTGGTGCCGTAGGAAATACGAAGCTGATGGAATGGAGCCTTGTAGCGACCAATCTGAGCGAGGAGATGAGAACACGTTGAGGAACCATTAATTAATTAAGAACAGAGGATAATGTGATTAAGAGACAGTTTACGGATCAGAGGGAGATTTAGAGTTGAAGAGTTTAATCAGATAAAAGTAATTAGTTTAAAGCACAAGTGAACAGTCAGCTACCTTTGAGTCAAGTGCTTTCTTGATGCTAATCCTTCTCTGAATCCTGGCTTCTCCTCTCTCGATCTGGGCCATGATCTTCTCGATGTCCTGAAGCTCATTGCAGCGCTCCCAGAAAACAGCTGGAGGAACAAGCGAATAATAAATCACAAAATATAGCATCTACCATTTACACCTGGCTTTTGTCTGGATATTCACTCCCAGGTCAAATGACGCAATAAACACAGGATTTTATCGGCTGTGATGGAAGTGTTTTTCCTTTTTAAGCAGATTTACTCAGAATCATGCTCCTACCCACTAATTTTGGTGTAAAACAGGTAGAAGTCATAGATTTGGTTTGGCTAGATTCTTTACCAGAATATTCCATGACTTCTTCAGGGGTTTTTCCCTCCACTTCTCTGGCGATGTTCTCGATATCATCTCTTCCCCACTTCTCGTTGGCTTTGATGAACTGGTTGAAGTCCCGTTTGTTCCAAATAGTAAATCCCTGCAGTGACGGTACACATAATCACAGTGTGCACACAAACAGGGTTTTGGATTTGCAGTACATTGGTCAAGAATTGAGAGCATGGATTGAGAAGATTCAGTACCTGTTGCAGCAGGTTCTCCTTCTCCTCCAGTTCCTCCTCTGTGAGAGCCTCAGCCTCGTCAATCTTAGCCTGCTCCTCTTTCTGCACCTGAGCAGAGTTTGGCATGTCCAGGTTACGGGGAACCTAAGAAGACAGAGGCAAGGAATGACTGAGAGACAGTTTTAAAGAGATTAAAAGCAAACCCACTCTTATCTGACAATATATATGTGTACCTTGTAGCCTATGGTCTTTCTATAGAAGAGAATTTCCTTTTCAAGAAGCTCAAAGAGACGAGGAGGAAAGAACTGGAAGTCCTGGACATTTGGCTGCTTGGGAGGACGAGGAGCCTGGGAAATGGAGTCAAATAGACAAATGTTATGCAACAAACAGGATAACAAGCCATCCATCATGAGAACGTTGTCATTTCACATTCTTATTTTAGTTTTTTTAATCCTCAGGATGTTTGTAAAATCATCAGTCCATACCTTGGGTGCTTTGGGTTCACTGACACGCAGCGCTTCTCTAAAGTAGGCATCCACAGCGTAATTGGCTTTCCTCTCTCTCTTGGGCGGCTCGATCCAGTTGGTAATGACCTGAATGAAGACAAAAGAAGGAAATAAGGTAATGTCTGGAGGGTTCTTGTCGCTGGAATGAGGGAAAACAGATGGAATACTGATGTTGTTGGTTTCTTTACCTTTTTCTTCTCTCTGTAGTCCTCTCCTTCAAATGTGTACACACTACTGTTCTCTGTGTCCATGGTGAAGTTTCTCAGAGAGCTCTCACCCAGAGACGACAGTTTCTCCTTCATCTCCATGGTCTAGTACATAACAAGATATGATTTTTTTATTTAAAATTCATTCTTAAAAAGCATTTATTAGGAAAGGTTGATCAAGAGATTTTCTCTTATGCTCACCTTCCTTTCACCTCTCTCCAGGATTTCATCAATGTCCTCATCTGTGATCTCACTCTCTTTGGAAGCGAACACGTGTGTGGCACCATGACGGATGATGGACAGCATCTCATCCTTGCCCAGCTTGTTTGCGTTCGGATCCACAAGTCTTCCTGTTACACAAAAAACAAAAAAACGATGATTTAGACAAATCCCCTCATCTTATGTTATTTTCAATCTAAATAAAGATTTTGTATCATTGAGAACCACAAATTTTTATAATTATTCTGAATTTAAATCACATGTTTGTTTAAGTAAGACAGATTCAATCTGCTCTGTCCCTCTAATCACACACAAGGATGTTAAAACGTGCTTTTATAGCCACGTTCTCTTTGAATCAAAGATCAGTTGATGAGAGGATTTACCTTGCTGGATGACAATGGAGTCCAGGCGCAGTTTCATCTCGGCCCTCTCTACGATCCTCTCCTCCACTGTGTTTTCGGTGATGAAACGAAAGACACGTACCTGCTTCTGCTGACCAATCCTGTGAGCTCGGTCCTTAAATGAAAAGATTAAACTAATGTTAACCCCGGTCACAAACCAACAGTGTTCCGGTTTCTGTCCCTGAACTACAAAGTACGAACCATGGCCTGCAGGTCGACTTGAGGGTTCCAGTCTGAGTCGTAGAGGATGACGACGTCGGCTGTAGCCAGGTTGATACCCAGCCCACCGGCCCTGGTGCTCAACATGAAGATGAACTTAGGGCTGTTGGGCTCATTGTATGCGTTGATCGAGATCTGGAAACATGCAAAGTTATTAGAAACTTGATCAAACTCAATAAACACACTAACTTCGTCTAAATCTACTCTCTTATAGACCCTGACATGTAACATAATTTGAGGAGTGACATCTCACCTGTCTTTCCTCGTGCGGCGTCTGACCATCCAAGCGACAGTATGCATAGTTCCTCCACATGCAGTAGTCCTCCAAGATGTCCAGCACCCTGGTCATCTGACTGAAGATGAGCACACGGGAACCTGGGAAAATAGAAAATGTACAGAAAAGTCTAATTACCTCTGGGTACGTTTAAATATGTATTATGCCAAGAATATTCACTTCAATATATTATGACAGCTATGCACATTTTACAAATCTATGTTCGCAATATATGAACAGTTTTTTTATTAAATGCTGAATGAAAAAGAAGCAAATACTCTGTAGTTTCAAGTGATGATCCACATACCCTGCTCCTTCAACTTGGGTAGCAGCTTCTCCAGCACCACCATCTTGCCGCTGTTCACGGCCAGATGGAGGTCAGTTGTGTACGGAGGACCTGGCTCAGCTCCGTCGAACAGGTACGGGTGGTTGCAACATTTCCTGAGCTGCATGAGAACGTTCAGCAGGCGCATCTTGTCCATCTTACCCGCTGAGTTCAGAATGTCAATGTCCTTCATCAGAATCTTTGTGTACCTGACATGTTGCAACACAGGTCCATATTAGATTGCATACATTAGAGATGGAGGGGGGCTAATTTAAAACATGTAGAGGTCGACTGCTTACCACTCTCGCTGCATCTTGCTCAGGCCCACGTACATCTTGATCTCTTTCTTTGGAAGCAAAGTTTTCTCCACATCAGCTTTAATACGACGAAGCAAGAAAGGACGTAGAACCTACACAAAAGAAAAAGAGCAGGTCTAAAAAACTATAATCCAAGTAAGAATAATACATGTAAAAGTTAACAGTTCAGTTAAAAGTTATCATTGAGGGAATTCAATACATACAGTGTGAAGACGTTCAACCAACTTCTGGTCACCCAAGCAGTTGTTTGTGTCAAACCAGGAGTCAAAGTCCTAAAGGCGGAGGGGAAAAAATTTAATTTGAAAGATTAGTACCAGAGGGGAAAACACTTATTCACTAAACAGACTGGAAGTGAGGAGGTTATGTTTTCAGTAATACCCCCCCATGAATTTTATCAAGTCTCACCTCTGCTGAGTTAAAGACGTCAGGCAGCAGAAAGTTGAGCAGAGCCCACAGCTCGTGGAGGTTGTTTTGAAGGGGTGTTCCAGTCAGCAGTAAACGATTGGTGGTCTTGAATTCTCGTACAATTTCTGATAGCTGTGGAAAAACAAAGGAAGCTTAAGCTTAAATGCACTACCCTGCTACATTTAATGTAAAAGAAAACTGGTTGTGACACATGTGACTGTTTTACTGTCTGACCTTTGATTTCTCATTCTTGATCCTGTGGGCTTCGTCGATTACGAGGTACCTCCAGTTGAACTTCTTGAACACAGCCTTTTCAATGATGAGCATCTCGTAGGATGTGACACACACATCCCACTCTCCTGGCAGCAGCACATCTCTGATCAAAGCAGTCTGAGAACAAGGCAAACATGTTAAGCATTTTACTTTCATGACCTGAGACTGTAACCTAGAATTGACAATGCTAATTCTGCATATCGTTCTTGGCAATCTTGAGCATAGTTTATGGATTATCACTTCCAAATTACCCAGAGTTATTTTCCATTTGTGAAGCTAAAGTTAACTGCAGCCATCAGCGACAGATTATCCACCTGAAATAGAATCCTGTGCTTCCTGTTGACAACTAAAGCATCTCCTCAGCGCTCTCTCTCACCTCGACACATAATAACTTTTACTCTCAGAGAAAGACATTAAATGATCACATGATCTTAAGGTTTTTTTTTAGATCACAGCTGGAAATCAAACTGTTGTCACTGTAAATGTAATTTACCCAGATTTCACATCAGCCATGATAATAACATGAAGCCCAAACCAGACACCAAAATTAAAAAATTGTGATTCTGTCTTAACTGAAGCTACTGTACGGCTTCCAGACAATCCCAACATTCAAACACAGCCTACCCTCTGCTCTCTGTCTCCGATCAGGCAGACTGCACGAAGAGAAGGCACCCATCGTTTGAACTCGTTCATCCAGTTGTATAAGGTGGACTTGGGCACCAGCACCATGTGGGGACCCGGGATGTTTCTGTAGTGCTTCATATAACCCAGCAGAGCGATAGTCTGGAGAGTTTTACCCAAACCCTAAGAAACAGCAGAGAGAGAGAGGGTGTGAGGCAGAACAATACACGAATATACAAAATATAAAGTGATGTATAAAGTGATACTTTTGACCGCGAGAGAGTCACTCACCATTTCATCAGCAAGGATTCCATTGATGCCATTTTCATACAAAGAGATGAGCCAGTTCAAACCACGGACCTGATAGTCCCTCATTTTTCCTGTTTTGACATCTAGACAAGGGACAAAAAACACAAATAATTTATCACTCTTGCATTAGAGTGGGCCAACTGACAGTTTTATATGATGATCTTTAAGATGTCAACAATCCACTTTGCAACTTAGATGTATTCTCAAACCAAAGAATGATTGTTTACACAATAGTGTGTTTAGTTGGCGCAGAGGCAGAATTGCAATGCACAATGCTCCTTCTCAGACTCCTAACAGATACAGTCACTATCTGATGGCAAATAAAAGACTGCCCACAACTATTTTATAATGGCCCTTCCTCTCAAGCTCAAATAAAAACAGGTCATTGCTTACAAGAGGGAGATTCATCAAAACGAGCGCAGACATTGGTCGTCTTGGTGCTCTCGTTCAGGAGCTCCTCATCCTCCTCCTGCTCCGTGCGCCGATGGCGGTTGCTGTCCAACAGAGACAATCTTTCAAAATCATAACAGGAGCGGACTTCATTAAGACCCATGTGTATACAGTGTGGGGGGATACTCACTCTCCAGCAGACAGCAGGTTTTGTTTCTCATCTTTCTTTATGCGAGGACGTCCTGGTTTCATCTTCAGTGGAGAGGTGGGGGTCTTCTGTGCAGCTGGTTGGATGAAATGAGCAAACAACTCTGTTTGCTTCAACAGGTACTCAAATCTGTTGGTCCGGTCTGTTTGCTACACACACACACACACAGGGAAAACATTTTCTTCAACTTTTTTTATTTAAGAACAGGGACTTGTGGCATGCAACGTGAGCTGCAGTGACCTTACCACTTTCTCCTCGTAACCTGGAGCAGGATCTTTAGCTGAGGAAGATGATGCATCCTGTCCATCAGGACCGGCATCTGAGGAGGACTCTTTTCCAGCATCTGAAGAGTCAGACTTCTCCTGAGCATGAAAGATAGGAGGAGAAGACAGTCTTATTGTTAGTATTTTTTTCCAACAACAGCAGACCGGAATATGAGATGAGATGTTTTCTGTAAATTTGAGGAATAAGGACTTTATTAAAACACCCTCCATAGCCTGCATGAAACCTCAGAGGCTCAGGGCAACACCTTCACTCTGCACCATGTGAAAAATTAATGTTGGTCTTCCTTTGTATCTTCTGCACCTTCTTTGCATTATAAAAGACAAACCGTTTTTATGGCATTGGTGTAACAACAGTCTGTAACACTTATCTGCAGACATGTGTCACTTTACCCAACAACAAGTTACTGTGCCAAAAAGTGCTTCAGTGCTTCTTAAGTTTTCATTAAATCACTTTTAAATGTCACACATTTTGTCTTTATTAACCCCTAAGTAAAAACCTGTACAAGATATTTGCTCTAAAGTTATAACAGTAAGAAAGTTAAATGTTAGTTAGTGTAAAAATATCAAGTGATAAATAAGAGACTAATGCTTAACGTTACATATTGAAATATAAAGAATAAACTAAATCTAGCCTTAAATTGGAAAAAAGCAGTATTTGAAATGACTAAAGTTAATATTGCACATTAGTACGTGTATTTTACATTATATGATAAAAATAATATGACACAAATAGGACATGATAATGAAAGTGATAACGCACGCGACGTTCAGCAGTAATATGATCCCATTGTGTTGTTTTTGAAGAGTTATTCAATTCAACTACTTTCAATGTCCGTGCTGAATCAGTCACACTTATCTAAAATCTCCATTTGTACAGATGAGAGAACTCCAGCAGTTTTTCTGTGGCTGTGAGTTAGTTAGTTAACTCTCTTCACAACAACAGCAGCGGAAGTAGAGTCACAGACCGGGGAGCTCTGTGGCAGCTTCTTGAAAACAAAGACCGTGATGGGACCGAGATGAGCCGGTGCAGCTGCTGCGGTTCTCCTCGGTACTAATGTCTCCACAAAGAGCCGCAGCAGCACGGTCACTACAATCCGACCTCTGGGTGATTCTGGTCCGGTGATAAACAAAACACACGCCGCGACTTTTACCGCGACCATCAGTGGGAAGCTAGCGGGGCTAAGCTAGCGGGGGCTAAGCTAGCAGCTCTTACGAAACGGCCTCGCTGCTCCGAGCTGTGACGTTAGCTTCAGGCACCGGAGAGCTAATGGTAGCGGCGCTAGCTAACCGGCTAACTAGCTAACACAGCCCGAATGAACGTTGACAATGTGAAAGTTTCTGAAATCCGAACTTAAGAGTCAGAGAAGAATTCAACTTCACACATATGAGGCGGGGTTAGTGAGAAATGTCTCCGGTGTTGAGAGGAGACTCTGCGGGCTTTCACCATCTTTACCTCCGCTCCTCCGGCTTCTTCAACTTCAGCCTGCTCTTCCCGCTGCTCCACGCAGATTTCGTTTGCGGACATTTTCTATCGAATTCCCCCTTCGGTCCGGGTGTATGGTCCGTTATCAGCTGCCCGGTGTGGTCCCGTGTAGGTCCCGCGGAAGATCGTCCGGACTGTGTCTCGGTAAACGGGATGAATCCTGTTGTTTTTGATGGAAACACTCCGGAGCGTCTCAGGAGCCGCGCTAGCAAAGCTTTCTGTCGGGCACCCGCGCTCTCAGCGTGTTAACGTTACCCGGTGCGTGCGCGCTATCGCGAGAGTCGGGTGTGCTGCCTTCAGGACTGTGGGAAACATTGCGATTCAGCCGTGCAATAGTTCTTCTATGTTTTTGATGCAATTCCCCCCTAAGATTTGAATGTTACTGAAATAATGTTAATAATGTTTCTTTTGGTGTATTTTGAAGCACCTGAAATGATGTTCTATTGCGCTAGTTTTTACTGTGTTTAACTTTATTCTGTATTTTACATCCATGTTATGTTTTTTATGGGGAGAGGGGTTATGTGTTTTGTTTCTTTTCTCGTTTCATTCAGGCCATTGAAGCAAATTCCAAACAACTAAGTTGTGTGGTACTTAAGTATTGAATCATTTTGCTTTTCTGGCATCGATATCTATGTCCCCTTGAATAGAATTTGAACTGATTTCATTTGTTATGATATATTATTTTATAATATCTATTTTATTACCTCTTTCTTCTTATTAATGTATTTGTTGTATTATTACTGATTTGTTTGAAGGTGCTATATAAATAAAGATCTGATTGAAATGAGTTTCACATTCTACTTGATTTACATCTGCATATATAACAGGTTGTCTCCTGTTGTCTATACTGTATACACAGTATTTTTCCATTATCATATTTGGCTTCTTTTTATTTATTGTATTAAAATGCACTTGTTTTTCGAAACATTTTTGTTTACCCATATTGTATTTCTAATTATTCTAAACATCTTGTTCTGTATATATTTCTATTCTTGGCTTGGACAACAGCAACAAAACCCAATTTCCCCACGTATCAATAAAGAATTCCTTATTTTATGAAAACCAGTGTCCCTATTGTCCACTCATCATGAAGTCCATATTGGAGCGTCACATGTTGAGATTTAAATTTCTTTACAATGGAGTTTTTAAAAAAAATCTGAATTGTCATTCTGAAGACACCTGACCGCATAGTCAGGCTTCATGAAGGATGCGAGTACATGAGAGCTCTGGAGTGGGGAATGTTCGAGTAGTACCTAAAAGCAGCACATGTGATGTACACAAACTCCTCAATCGAACAAACATTTCTCAACTACGGTTTTACTACATCTACTGGCATTAACGAGTACTCCGAATAGTCTTGCAAATAATACTTCGGGTGTTGATGCTGAAAATTCATCCGCGGGAACAGGCACAGTCAGGGACGAACATCGCTTCACACAGGGGTCCTTCCAACGTCTCTGTCCACAGCAATGACGTCAGCGGACGGTTGATCAGCTGAGCGAACAAATGGAACCAAAATAAAACGCTGTAATCTGTGAAAAGTGTTTTTTCTTCGAGCGACAGTTGATGATATTCAGGTTGGACACTGTTGACATGCTCTATTTTGGTGAGTTCACACTGTAAACCCCTTCTCTCTGGGTAATTTACTCATTAGCGGCATTTGTGCTAAGTCAGTGGCTCCTAACGTTACCCAGCTAATGTCAGGCCTGGTTTGCTGCTTTGTTGTTTTGTTTGAATATACATTTGATTTGAACAACAGCTGCCACGATGGAGCAGGAGAGCTGGCACCAGATGTTTGTAGCTGTGTTTCACATCCAGAGACATGTTGGAATCTTTCGGAGAAGCGTCCTTTTACGCTAGCTGTAACGTTATCGTTACAGTTAGCGTTAGCATGCTAGGCGCCTGTTTCCACACGACAGGCACGATGTTGGCTCAACCTTAACGACAATGGGGGGGGGGGGTATTTACAATCATGTTAAACACGTGTAACGTGTTGGTGTTCCTGCTTTTGACTTTGTTAAACGAGGTTAATATGCGTAGACAGATATACAGCGTAAAGATAAAATGCTTTAATTACCCTAAAGGGAAATCTTAGTTTTGCAACAGCACCTTCACGTAAATCACATGGGGAAACATGATGCATGTGAGAAACAATCATTTTAAGCGAAACTTTATACAGTAACTATATTTAGAAAATGAAGTAAGTGAATAAATAAATATATCAGGTAAAGATAGAGGCTAGAAATAGGCCCCCAGCGATTGTACACAAACTACATTGCATTTTAGGTATTATACAGTACTTTGCTTTAATACTATATATATATATACATATATATCTATCCCTTGACAGGTCAGATTAATTACAGTTACAGTAGTGGCAGCAGCTGCTGTCATGAAAAGGCTGGCATGAACCCTTTGAAAGGAATTACATTTGAATGTAATGTATATTTATTCTAGCCTGCCACTGACATGAATGTTACCAATAAAATGTTGGAGTTTATAATTTCAGCTAAAACCTTCTAGCCGTAGATGTATGGCTAGTTTACTTGGCTTTAATGAGGCTCAGTGTATAGTACCTGTCGCTGCCCATTCAGCTGAGTAAACATGTTCGGTGTTTGTATTCTGACAATGTTCACTCAGCGAATGCAGACAATTGATGCGCTCTGACAATTGGAGTGAAAAGAGCTTGACACACCAATGAGACCTAACTCTCATGTATTCACTGTGATTTAAACAACATAAACAATTTCTGACATTGTCAAAGTGACATTCACATTTATGATAAGTATGATTCCAGACTCTCTGCTAATGATTCACAAGTCTCAACTAAATATTTCCTGTATTCTCTACAGACCGTCATAATGGACAAGATTTTGGAGGGCCTCGTGAGCTCCGATCACTCTGTTCTAGTGAAGAGGGCCATTGTGAAGAAGGTAGTGGAAGCAGCAGAGAAAGAGGTGACCGAGGAGCAGTGTCAGGCGCTGTTTACTCTCACTACCCGCCTCATCTTGCTCGGTGAAGATACTTTCCAGAAGCAGATTGGCTTCCAGGTTTTGGAAGCCTATGCGCGTTACCACCGCCCAGAGTTTGAGCTTTTCTTCAGTAAAGACTTTGTCATCAGTCTTCTCCAGCAGGGCTATGGCCATCTGAGCAACAAAGACCCAGCCATAATAGACCACATTCACTGCTGCCTGCGGCTGCTCATCAGCTGCCCGTCAGTGTTGGAGATCTTCAGCATGATCCAGGTGGAGGTCCTAAGGATGGTGTGTGAGCGTCCAGAGCCAACGGTTTGTGCCCGCCTGAGCACTCTGCTGTCGGACTTTGTGCAGTGCATCCCGAGGGATAAGTCAGGCGTTATGTTTTGCCAGCAGCTGGTCAGGACCATCAGTTACTTCCACTGCTTCTCCAGCCAAGAGCGAGAGCTGAGGGAGTATGTGGGTCAGGTGACTAAGGTCAGCACGCTGCTGCAGAACATCTGGAAGGCTGACCCTGCCACACTGCTTCCCTCACTGCAGGAAGTCTTTTCCATTATCTCCTCCACAGGTGAGAAACCTTCTGTCTATATGAGGATGCAGTTCAATGGAACAGAAACATGATTTTATTTTATTCTAGAATGTTTAATAGTGCAAAAAATGAATGTGAACAAATTTGGATTTTATTCAAACTTTCATAGATGTGTGCCCAATAGTAATAGAGAAAGGGAATTTGTATTTGGCAGCATGGACCCATGTCTCTTAAATCTCTCTCGACAAATGAAACATTTAGTACCAGGGCTGTTAACACTAGATTGAGCGCTTGCAGACAGTTACTCTTTTTGGGCCCTGCTAAAAGCTGACATTGATTCATTTGCGTGTAGGTTGGATGTAAATCAAACAATGTTTAGTTAGTTTCATTGACACACTGATCATTAGGGGGTAAGGGTTTCATTTTTAAAAAGATGCAGTTGAGTTCAGATTATTTCAGTTGAAAACTGAATAACAGCTGCAGTACCATCAATACAAGGTGTATTGATGGTACATTTGAGTGATAGTGATGTACTGAGTGTACTGTGCGTCGTTGTTGTTGAGTGACTGAACTGTGAAGCAGGACAAAAACAGTGCGCTGCGGTTTCAATGAAAGAGTCACACTGACAGCATGTGACAGTGAGCGGTGCGAGTAGAGTCTGCGCGGGTTAAAAGGTCATTCTGCCTCGATTTCAGTGACATTGCTGCATTTCTAAAGTGGAATATTTCTATTGAAGAAAAGCTGCTGTCAATATCCTGTCCAAATAAGTTTCATTTTGATTGTGATTTACATTTTGCAGACCCTTCCTTTGAGCCATCCATTGCCCTCGCCAGCCTGGTCCAGCACATCCCCGTCCAAATGATCACGGTGCTCATCAAGAGCCTCACCACAGACCAGAATGTCAAAGACGCAAGCATGACTAAAGCCCTCTGCAGGTTACTTCACACATTGACAAATTAAAACACAAATTGTATGTATTCTTCATATTTTCCACATCTGTAAAATATTTAAGATTTCTCATTGTCACTTCACAAACTGTATTAGCATTTAATTTCAACTTTTGCACAGTATCTATACTCAACACACTTTTCTTCTGTCTGTCTAGGATGATTGACTGGCTTTCTTGGCCTCTGGCCCATCATGTTGACACCTGGGTCATCGCTCTGTTGAAAGGACTCGCTGCAGTTCAGAAGTTCACTATCCTCATTGATGTCACTCTGCTCAAGATTGAACTGGTTCGTCAAGTCCTTGTTTTAATGTATTGTTGCCCTCAGGCGGAAGAAAATTGTTGAAATTGTTTTAATCTTTTAATGAAAAAGATTTATTTTCAATCCACAGGTATTCAGTCGTCTGTGGTACCCTATAGTGCGGCAGGGGGCGCTAGCTGTGCTCTCTCATATGCTGCTGAGTTTCCAGCACTCTCCCGAGGCCTTCCATTTGGTAAGGGATCTCCTGTCTCCTCACAGCCCATTGCCCTCTCATACGGCTGGCCACTTTATTGGTTTTCTCATTTTTTTTCTCCTCTGGCTTAAATTACTTCAAAGCTGTGCTGACACATCCCAGAACCCCGGGCCTGGCTTTGCCCCTCCACTGATGAAGTGTGATGCACTAAAATGCAGAGCAATGGCCCTTGAGTTGCCCTATTAGAATCCGAAAACACGAATAGACTCAAAAATAATCAGAAAATGAGATTGAACTCTCTGTGGGTTTCCTTATGTGCAGCTTCCCTCTGGCTGACAGAACTGAAGATGTGTGTGATTAATATTAATAGTAGTTTCCACTGTTTTCAGCACCACAGTGTCCTTATTTTTCTCTTCCCTTCATCCCTCACTGTCTAAGGTTGTTCCACATGTGGTGCATCTAGTCCAATCCTTAAGGACAGATGGTCTCCCCACCAGTAAAGCTTTCCTGCTGCAGTTCACGGAGCTCATACACTGCATGATGTACCAGTACTCTGGCTTCCCTGACCTCTATGACCACATACTAGAGGCCATCAAGGTAAAAGAGTGCAGAACACCTCCTGCAACAAACATATGGTGTCAATATTTTAAATGTGTTTGTTATATATTTTATTTATTTTATGGAATATTTTTGGGGTCACCTTCTCCCGTTTGAATTTCCAGGGTACCCTGCGTGTTCTGTATCTGATAAATTATTTGAATATGTTCCATCAGGATCTCCCAAAACCTGGAGAGGAGAAGATAAAACTGGTGTTGAATCAAAGTGCCTGGACGTCTCAGTCAAACTCATTTGTGTCTGGTCTACTGAGGCAAGCTGGGAAGTCTGAGACGGGCAAGACAGGCCTGGTCAACCTGGGAAACACCTGTTACATGAACAGCATCATCCAGACCCTCTTCATGGCCACAGAGTGAGTATATTTACACACATATACAGACACACCCATGTTACATTTTTATGAAACTCAGGATTGATTATGACCTTTTCTTCTCAGTTTCAGGAGGCATGTTTTATCATTACATGTAAACGGTTCCAACACACTGATGAAAAAGCTTCAGTTGCTCTTTGCTTTCCTAGCGCACACACAGGTTAGTGTTTCCTCTGTGGAACAGATTTATACCAAATATTGTTACTTGTGGATTGTGAAGGTGGATGACAATGAGACCCTCTGTGTGTTTGTGTGTGTCCTGTAGAGGGCAGCATATGCTCCCAGAAACTTCTTGGAAGTGTCTCGGCCTCCCTGGTTCAACATGGGCTCTCAGCAGGACTGTTCTGAGTACCTCAGGTTTCTTCTAGACAGGTACTGTAGCCTTCCAAACACACTGGATTAATCAATCACAGTTACAAAAGTTAAACATTATACAAAGCTCCTAAAAGTTTAGATCTACTTTTTTTTTTTACTCTAGGCATATTAAGTGTTGAGTGTGTGTGACTGAACTAGTGTTAAGTGTGTTTTTACAAGAATTAAATGATATAACTCTTTGAGAAAGAGCAAGAAAGTGGCAAAAAATATTATCAGGACAAAGTATTTTTCCCCTGACGTTGATTGTCCCTGTCTCCTGCTCTCAAGGCTACATGAAGAGGAGAGAACACTTCAGGTCCTGGAATCAGCTAAGCCAAAGGTAGCCTCCCCTGTCGACACAAGCAGGAAAGACCCAACGGGTCAGACTTCTTTAGAGGAGGGCGAAGAGTTGCCTTCAGCTCCTGCAGAAACCAAACCCGAGAATGATGGGAAGACTTTGATAGAGAGGATGTTTGGTGGGAAGCTGATCACAGGCATTCGCTGTACACACTGCAACTGCATCTCTGAGAAAGAGGAGCCTTTCACAGACCTCTCCTTGGCGTTTTGTCCATCCGCCACCTCTCGGGATGGCCCTCAGCCTTTTGGGCCACAGGAGGAGCCCAAGGTTCTCTGTCAGGGATCTGTTAATGGCGGCAGTGAAGATCCTGAACCTGGCAAAGCCCCAGCGAGCAATGTCCATTTTGTGCCAGTGACAAACGAGCCTCCCCTCTCTGTGCCGGACCTGGTTAACTATTTTCTGGCCCCAGAGACCCTAGATGAAGACAATGCCTATTTCTGTGAGAAGTGTAGCTCCCTCCAGCGGGCAGAGAAGACCTTGAAAGTGGTATCCGCGCCCGAGTACTTGATCCTCACTCTGCTGCGATTCTCATACGATGCTAAATGCCACATCCGGCGGAAGATTCTGGAAAATGTCACCATCCCATCGCTAATGAGACTTCCAGTACACGCCCCTTCAATGACTCTACCCTGTTCCTCTTCTACCTCCTCTTCTCTGCAAGTGGATTCTCCTGAGAGCAGTGAGAATCTGGCCAAGAAACTCAAACCATCTCAAAGAGAGGAGGAGGAAGAGGAGAAGGAGAGGATAGATGGACCAGAAGTGATAAATGGAGAAGGAGAAATACCAGTGTTGTCAGTGCCCTATGTCCTCAGCTCAGTGGTGATGCATTCTGGTATATCATCCGAGAGTGGCCACTACTACTCTTACGGCCGTAACCTCAGCGGAACAGATGGAACGCAGCACCCAGCCAATCACTTTGCACTCCATGAGGATTTGGGCAATGGCCAGGCCGAGTGTAGCCCCTCCACTTGCTCAGCTCTCTCAGTTCCACCCGAACAAGGAGACACAGTCCCTAAGAGTGTCCAGGAAGCAAGGGATTGGCTGCTATTCAATGACAGCAGAGTGACATTCACCTCCTTCCAATCAGTGCAAAACATTACTAATCGCTTCCCCAAGGACACAGCTTATGTGCTTATGTACAGAAAACAGGAGCTACAAGGGCAGAACATAAATGGGGGACTCACAGCAAATGGAATGAGATTGAGTGCTGAGCCTCCCCTGCAGAAAGAGCTGCTGGATGCTATTATCAAGGACAATAAGCTGTATTTACAGGTAAGTCAAGGTGAACAAAAGAAACTATACTTCTCCCTCAGCATTGCGGTACACATCTAAACTATCAGAGCCCATAAATCATACCTTCTAAGACTTCCATGGATATTCTGGCCTATTTTTCACGCATGTCATGCATCTGACATATTATCATTACTGCTAACCTCCTAAGTGTGCAGTTATTATGAAAGTCAAGCATTGTACAAGATTCTTTCAGGTGGAAAATAGCTGAGAGAAAACAGACTGTACTCTTACAGATAGCTTTTTTACTGCATTTGAAGCCAAATCTGAACTGTCCTGTTGTAAGATGTGAGGTTTAATTTCACGAGTCACTGAACTGTGGCGCATTAGGTTGACATTCCACACTTGCACAAGTAACCAAAGGGAATCACCTCTAGAGGGTGCTGTCACAATGTAACTGTCAGTCTCATAGAGCTACATGGATACATTTGGCACGTATGATTATTTTTAACAGTTAAAAATAGGCAGATGTGTAAAAAAAATTCTCTTTCCTTCATGATGTCAACAGGAACAGGAGCTCAATGCTCGGACCCAGGCTCTGCAGGCCCCTTCATCTTCCTGTTCATTCAGGCCCAACGGTTCAGATGACAACAACCCACCGGGGAGCTGCGGCCCATCTGGTGGAGGAGGAGGAGGTGGAGGAGGGGGTTTCAATACCATTAGCAGACTGGTGTTCTGAACAAAATAAATGCTGCAGGAGACCCACATGAACTAACACTATGGGAGTCTGGACTCATGTGCACATAACCTCGGACAGAGAGCACTGAAATGATCTAAGAACACACTTAAACGTGCATTGAGTATCTGTGCTGGTTCTGATCGTAGATTTGATTTTGACTTGAATAGTTTTTACACCACTGTACCACAGTCAGCATTTAATATTTTATTTTTATTTATTCAGGTTAGTTTTCTGTGATTTCATTATTGTAATCTTCCATTGAAAAAAAAAAAAAAATAGGTAGAAAACACTCTCTGGTGTAAGTGTGTTTTCTCCCTTAATTTATAGAAATTTGGTAAAATATACAGTTATAATATAGAAGTACATCGATGGAAATGTAAACATCCGGAACATGCTCTTGTTATCTAGCTTGTATTTATGACAAAGACACAGCATCCAATTGTAAAATAGTTTTTTTGATCGGTATTGATCCTATTCCTGAACACACTTTGTTTACTTTTCTAAATTTGCATGCAGCTTCCCTTCATGAGCTGTGGAGTTTTACTTTAATTATTTTTTCCTGTGTTTTTTTGTGTTTTAAAGGTTTGATATGCCATGCAATAAATGTACATACAACCTAAATATCATTTCTGAATATTCATGGTATAAAAAAAATATATAAGAAAAGTGAAAACTATTGGAAATTTCCAAGATAAAGGCATTTTCTGTAAGAATATTTAAAGCTGTTTCCATGCTCTCAGCTAGTGGGACTTACAGAGGACTAAAAAGTACTTTTTAAAACATGTTTGACTACAGGAAACTGTCTGACGGCATATTTTAAAGTAATTCCTCTGATTTGATCATTCAGGGAGACTTTTGTGTTCATGCTGATTTTTATGTGCCTTTTGATATTTAATGCAGACTTTTGAAGAAGAATTTATCTGAATTTACAACCTCAGCTGTACTGTGTTAATATTCATAATGGCTTCACTTTTCCCTCCAGTAAAAAATAACATGCAAATCAGTGTTTGTTGTATTGTTTTACTTTACCTTAAATAATCCCCCCCGGTTGAGTTATTTAAAGTTGAATCAATTAAATTTTTATTAAATACATGGCAGGACAAATGGTAAAAAAAGATGGAAGACAATAGAGAAATGTTCAACTGAGCTGTGGAAGGCAGCACATGGTTTCTAGAATTTCATTCCTGTGAAAATGAACCAAAAGGAAAGCTCCTAAATGACTATCACCTTCCTTATTTCAGCATTTCTGCTGCAGAAGCTTTACTGACCACTTGGAGTCATTCCTTCATCTCAACCACTGTACACGTTCTCCAGTACTTGTATGTACAGATCGGGACCAGTTTGATTCTGGGACATAGATCTGAGTGTGGTGAGGTGGATTTGAAACTTGAGAATTAAAAAAAAAAATTAGTTTATCCTCAAATCAAATTGTCCCTGTTATAATTATTTAAAAAAAAACATAAAAAAATATTTAAAATAACCAACTATATCGTAAAACTTTAAAGATAACCCCAAAAAATGTAAAAGAAAGTACGTCAATAACTGTACTAATATATAATATCAATGTTTCACAGTATATTCAAGTGCTATGATAAATATGATATTTATTTCACAGTGTTTTAAGGTGACATGATGAAGATGTTAAATAAACGTTGCAAATAATACATGTAATTATTGAGTGAGATGTATTTTTTAATACATGTGTTTATGCTTAAAGGATCAAAACAAGCATACATATCCTCCCATTTGTGGTTTTGATTGCAAAATATTTTTGCACAATTTGAAGTACAGAATAGGCAAAGCAGTGAGTGAAAAGGGAACTGTGGCAATAACAAGTTATTTGTAACAATGCTATTTTTACTCATTTGCTATTTTACAGGAAAGAAATCATGGCAGTATCTATCACCAAAGCTTTCAAAGGGCATTTGGAAAATAATCAATGACTCTCAATTATTAATCAACTAAACCATTACATTTTTTGTCTTCACTCCTGGGAATAATATATTACATTGTCTCTTTAAATTTTATGTCACATCAGGATTCAGTAATGTTAACAAATGTTTTCATCTGGTGTTCATCTGAACCAATGAGTTATGCACTAAAACTTGGCGGACACAGGAATGCTGTTGGGCCCACGTATAGAAAAGATTTATGCAACAGTGAAACACACAAAATGAAACAAAGATACAGCTTCACACACACACACACACACACACACACACACACACACACACAGTGTCATAGATGTAGAAATGTAGAAGCCTGGTGCAGCAACACCGTGGCAGGATCTTGTGCTCATTTGAAGTTGTAACACTGCAGAATAGAACTAAATAGATGGTACAGAGGAAAATAATTCATTAAGTGGAATTGGTGTATTGTGTCCACAGCCTTTAATTGCTCCCTGTTTCTTCATCAATACCAAGGCTGTTGAGGGAGGCTGTGGGCCTGTGCAATGAAAAAGTCATTAATCATAGACTAACAGGGAACATCCTTTGGGGGAAGTGTTTACCATTACAATAGCATTCCAATAAGATTCCTCAGATACCAAGGAGTCCAGGAGAAAGACGTCTCAGTGGATGAGACCAGTTATAGAAGCTCTGTTGAGCCTGGGAGATCGATCAGGTTTTGGAAGCCAGATCAATATTAGAATTGCAAGTTTAACCTTTTTGGTTTTCCTCTAAGAAGTGTGGTGTCTTGACTATTAAACCAGTATGGTACATCAGACGTGTTCTCTTAGGATACTGTTCAAATGTAAAACAACAAAAATAATAGTACAATAAGTTAGGTTATGAATATAGTGTTTGTGGTGACGTGGTCATGTTGATAAGCAGGTCAAACCACACTGTAGTTGTTTAATACATCTTTTATATCTTTATACTTGTGCTTTCTCTGGACTTGAGGTCTGAATTCACCTTGTTTTTTCTTTTATTCATTTCTTTAATTGTTTGACTATTTTTTGATGCTTTCCTATTGTTTCATTTTATTTAATTGTCTCAACATCTTTAGTCTTGTATCTGTGCTCCACCGCTGTGTGATCACTTTTGCGTTCTATTGTTTGCTTCTGTGGTTGTTTCCTATTGTCGCCTTCAATTGTTCATTTTTGACTGGTAAAGCAGTTTGTAATAGTTTATCATTATTGATAATAATAATATAATAATGTAACCACACCTATTAGCAGGCCAGGGGGTGCAGTGTCAGGGTTTCTTCAGACTTCATGTCTCTTTGTGGATTCTGTATTTCAGCCTCGTGATGATTTGCTGGACCTTCACACAGGAGCTGGTTCTTTTCTTTGTCTTTCCTTCAGCTGTCTGAGGGAACTTTTATAAAAGCTGTTTTTAGCTGTTGCACCACAGCTCATCCACCAAACCCGCCACTGGTGTTCAGGGACAGAGCACAGCGGGGTTTGGACTACATGTCCCATGGTTGGTGGAACTACAGTTTTCCCTGCTCGCCACTTCCTGCTTAAAGAGTCAGAGTTACACAGATACAACTTCCGAGTGCGACCTTCAAAACAAATGTCCCCTTGACGATGAGAGGGGTTGTGCCTCTTGCACGAAGAACAAAACAATGACACAAGTGTGCGTAAATAAAGGAATGAATAAATGAAGCTTGCGAGGAAACGTTTTATTTATTTAAACTGTTCTATCAATACATTCATTTGTTTTTGCATTGATTCATCAAAACATTGATTTATTGTATATTTCATACACAAATAAATGTAGCAATAAATGATGTGATTAAACGTTAATTGATATCTATATTATTATTATCTATATTTATATTATTTGGTAATCATTTGTTCTATTTTTAAATAATAAAATAAATATAATGTTGAACTAACTGACATAGAACGGAAGTTACAGGGTTTCATTATGAAATGTTTATCATTTTTAGGCTCAGCGTTTAAATAAAATACAAAACGACACAGACTGAAATCAATAAATGCAAAAAAATAAAAATTATATATATAAAAAACAGCGAATCGTTGAAAGTCTGTTATTTTATTTTGAAAACCTAGGCCCCCCCACTTCCTGGGCTTCTCCCCTCGCGAGCTGCGCCAGCTTGACGCCATGTTCCAGAGGAGGGTGAGTTCAGGGAGAGAAGGAGCCACCCTGTCAATCACGATGAAGGAGCCATGGCAGTGAAGAGACGGTGAATCCACTAGTTCGTGTAGTTTCTCTCGCTCCGGGACCAGGTGAAATATGCTGCGGGTCACTGCGGGACACCCACTCCTCCTATCGCCCACCGGGAATCGCTCCACTTTGACGGGAACCAGCACGAGGCGGCGCATATAACAACAACAACAAGAAGAAGGAAAAAACTTCAGCTGGCCTCGTCTTTTCTCGGTTCGTGTTCCAGTTTGGACAAAACACACAAGTCACGGCGGGTGTTTGTACTGAAGGCGGCGCCTCGGAGGTTCGAACCCGCTCCGCGCTCAGGACGCGGCCGCTTATTTGACTCCAACTCGTGGAAAATCTGGTCCGTTCATTTCAAAGCCTCCGCCGTGACGGTGAGTCGATTTACCGAAGGAGTGACGGTGTTTGCTGAGAAAACAACTTTGAGTGTCCCAGCTTTACACTTTGAGCGTCTTTTCTCTCTGTTGCTCCAGGTCGGAGGAGACACTCCCCGGGACGAGTCCAGGGAGACAGCCCGAGATCCGCAGCTATGAGTGGGGGAGATGTGGTGTGTTCAGGGTGGCTGAGAAAGTCGCCTCCTGAAAAAAAGTTGAGACGTTACGTAAGTGGCCTTTAGATCCTATTTGTTGCGTTGTGATAAGTGGTGCGCGCAGTGTGAAGGCTCTGTCGTGGAGTGACAGACATGTGCAGGCCTCATCTCCTGCACAACAACCTTTGCTGTGTTTCTGTTTCTGGACGTGCGTCTCCTCTGAGCCGACATAACCACGAGTTAGCACGTAGGACACATGGCTGTTTGTTTTTGGGCTTCTTCATAACCAGTGCAGCGCCTGTTCGAAACCTGCCTGTTTGCTTGGCAGGAGTCTACTTCACAATCATTCCTTGTCATTAGTGAGTCCTTCAAAAACATTCCTAGAAGATACTGTCACTTTTTGGGTTGTTTGTGAGCTGGATGTTGTGTGTAGAACAGTCTATGCTGCAGAGTTAAAGTGAAAATACTTTGCTTCCATCCTACCTGGTTTATCTGCAGTGAAGATTTTATAGTCAATGTTTTTATAAAATGGAACTGAATGCATTTTTACTAGTGCAGTGCCTGTTCCATAAATATCTGCAGGGAATGGGCTGTTTCCTTGTCATTTCAACAGTTCTGCTTTTGCTTTCATCCTACCTGGTTAATCTGCAATGAAGATTAACATTTTTCATAAGAAATAAGAAGGAACTTTCTCTGGCAATTTACAGTAGACATGCCAGGTATGAAGCTGATTTAGATGAATAGTTAGCAAGATATGCATTCCACATGCATACAGACAGACAGGAAGACATTTGTGGAATTAGTAGGTTGATGAGAAAGCATTCCTAAGTTTTTAGTTACCCATTCCAATATCATTCCCCCCTGTGAGGATTTGATTTTCTCAGAGCAGCAACACAATGATCTTATCAAACCTGGGAAATAATGTGTTTTGCTGTCACACTCAGCACTCCCTCAGTGTCAAGGTGGCAGATGGTCATGCGAAGGGTTAAACAGTTTATACAACAGTGGAGCAATGCACCAGTGGATGACCACTTTCCTGTGGATGTCAAACAGTGGTTACAGAGAGTTGTTAGATGTACATAATGTAGTGTTGTTTTTCACAGCTACTGTAACAATTAGTGTTTACTGCCCCACACTGATTGGTAAACTTTCACACTGGTGTTACTCACTCAGATCAGCCCATGTTACATGCGCCCAAGTGATATATAACTGTTATGGACAAGCAGCCATTCCTTCTTCATACCAGCAGTGGCTTCAAATTGTCTCCGCTTATTTTGTTGTGCAGTTGGGAAAAATCCTTTTGTGGCCCACAACATCAGCTCTGATGCAAAACAGTAAATAACTTGTTACATGTTTCCCTTGTGGACCAATGGATATCTCTGTTATTGATATTTGAATTATGAGGCCTGCAACTTCAGAGGGGGTTTGTTTTCACAGAAACAGATCTAATGAAATGTTTTTTCTGAAAGCAGTAAAACTAAAATCTAGGCACAGAGACAGGAAGAGCTGTCTCACATTCATGATAAAATATAATTGGATGAACAGGAAGACAAAATCCTACTTCACTACTTGAAGTAGTGTGTCACATTTTTTGTGTCACTGTCTTTACAGGTCTTAATCATAATCTTAATCTTAATCACTGGGTTCTAGTCAGTCACAACTTGACTATAATTTCCTGTCACTAACAGTTTCACCTCCAAGAAAAGAAATTGGTCATCTTTCTTTTCACCATTACTGTTTTTCTCCAAGAAATCAACCAACCACAAATAGAAAACTTGCTTCCTGTTTGTACCCACATGCCAAGAAAATGGTCATGTGATATGCATGTACAGATGTTTTAGCGTGGATGGAATTTCTGTCTGAGCTCAAACTCTTGTATGGAAAGAGATGATCTTAGTTTTATAATGCTCTTTCAAACTGAAAGTATTGGTGTGGATGGAGCCTGA
Source organism: Paralichthys olivaceus (assembly GCF_024713975.1). Lineage (NCBI taxonomy): Eukaryota > Metazoa > Chordata > Actinopteri > Pleuronectiformes > Paralichthyidae > Paralichthys > Paralichthys olivaceus. The sequence continues at coordinate 7,829,070 of NC_091100.1, forward strand.
TTGACTGAATTGTTCTTTCTCAATAGAGTGAATGGTAGACTGTGGCGGACTTGGTTGTTCTCATGGGGATAGTTGAGAATAGCTTGCGGGCCATCTCCCAGTATGTTATAATGATCCTGGGAAGTCTTCTGATTCTAATTTATTTAAGAAGAAGACTTTTAATGGTTTACAGCTGATCAGCAAACAACATTATTGTTTGCTTTTATATTTTATGCCACTACCCATCATTGGTTGTTGATGTGGCTTTTTTCTTGTTGAGATATTTGGCATTTTAAATCACTGGTTGGCCTCGACAAACTGAGTTAAACAAAGGCAACACTTGAAAATGGTTTTCAGGGGCTCTAGGGACCACCATCACCACCACCACCACCACCAACAACCAGTTTTCCATTAGGATTATCATAACAGATATTGACATCCATTCTTATACCATGCTGGCTGCAGAGACCCATTCTGAAGCCTCCATATGAGCTAAAACAAAAATAGTACTTTAGGACCAAGAATCATCACATTTCAAACCTCATTTCTACACTGAATTCATGACAGATATTTGAGCCATCAGGTTTAGATATCACACAGTCAGCCCCAAACGTAACTTCCAACTCATTAAATATTCCCATAAATTTTTAAGTTGGTCTTTCAGCATCAAAGTAGTTCTTCACCGCAGCTCATCAACTGGATCGGCAAATCAAGCCCCTGTGGTCCATAATGCAATACAGCCACAAGATTTTATGTGCTCTGCAAATGGCTTTTCCTCAATTGACATAATACTGATTAACAGAAAAGTGGGTGGCTGCTTCATGGCCCGCCCCTCCCTGTGAAAGGTCATAGTGCTTTGTCACATGAGGCTGTGTAATCTGCAGAACTGCTGACTGTCCTTTTTTTTGGCAGATGACAAATTGTTCAAAATGTACAACTCACCACCAGCTGTTTGAGTTGGTGCCCAAAAAACAGACATTGTGGATTTAAGCTGAGATGGATTAGTGGGAAAGTTTAACAGCTTAATGGAGAAATTGTGTTGGTATTTCAATATTCTGGTCTCTTTTATTTTCCTCACCTGGAGAATTAATCAAGCAATTGTACAGTTAGACACTTTTTTTCATATTGGTCACTCTTAATGGATCATAATGATTCATTGCTGTGAACATGATTTGCACCTGAGATGCGTCAGGTAGATTTAAATCCACAATGCCAGTGAAGACAACTCCCATGATCCCAAGCTGCTTCCCGTCGTCGTTAAACTAGGTCTTTTGTTATTGATTTGAATTAACTTACTCTGCGTTAAAATGTAAATGTTTGCTATGTTTCTTGAAGATCACATTATTTGGTCTGTTGGCATAGTTAAAATGATTTATGATTACTACTCTGAATATCGGCTATAGTAAAGTCTTGTGGTTCTACTGTCTTTATGTCACTTTGACGTATAATTAAGTTGCTCTCATTAATGTCCCTTGATCATCTATTGTAAATAATGCCGTACTAGCATTTGCAGAACAATACTGATTTATTGTGCAACCTGAAAAACATAACTTTCAAATACAGCCATCCGTTTAAAATAGGTATTTTAGGGAAAACTTAAGTATGCATAATTTTGCTTGATCAAACAGTTAAACTAAATTAGCAGTAAACCTTTAAAGCACGTTTTCCACCAAACAGTTTATCAAAGAGTGACTGATAAAGGAATTAAAAAAAGTAGTTTGATAAGAGCTAATTGAATAAGAACTGATACTAATCATTTGACTACCCACTAGTAATGAAGCTGCTAGCCCTAATTCTTATATTCCATTGTATTTGCCCTCTGAAACTAATAAGATTACAAAGTTCAATTGTTTTTCACATGATAACATTTTCACCCTGCTTGAACTCAGGCTACCATGTAAATTGCCCTGCAGTTGTCTCTTATTCAATCTAATTATTCTATTAAGCTACAAAAGGCGGATAATTCACCGTGCAGATACAAAGTTTGTCATTGTTTTTTTCCCCCTTCAAACGAGAGAAGTTTTATATGAGCTCCTTTACAAAATAAAAAAATATTTCTGGTTTTGTAATATCCTAAAATGCGTTGCATTAACTTTGGGGAAATGATTCTTGTTGATGTCTTGTCACCAATGAAATGGACTTAGGCCAAGCAAAATGCCAAATAGACAATTCTGCCTGCATTTGATAGTTTTCCAAAGTTGTCTACTGAGGTAAAGTGTTTTCACCTATTGTCATAACACGTAAGTCACATGATGTCAGTGCGAAATATCATATCTTTCAAACATGCAGTTGATGTAGCTCCATTACTAACTGTGTCCCTGCACACCAGCATTAGTTTACGTCACTAAACTGAAAGATGTAAAGCTGTTGTTAAGTTTTTAAAATAAAAGTTGCTTAAAGTACATTTTCTCAAGTGGAGTAATTGGTGTTCTTATAGTGAATATTTGGTGGCAGGTTCAATGACTGGATGAAAAAATCCCAAACAAACTGAACAGCATAGAACACTGTACAATTATATGGGAACATGTCGTCACCGCCTATTCTCTACTTTAATCCCCACCTCTAGACTGTGCAGCAGTAGATTAGAAGCCAGAGGCCCCCCGTTTGCCTGATTAACCACTCAGGGCAAAGTTTGTCACTGAGGCTTTGCCACTGATTGGTGGAGCTCAAAGGTGAAAGCTGTTCAGCCAACCTGCCTGAGTCGGAGCATTCCCAACCATCATTAGCTTCACACATCATTGTTGTCCTGTCAATTCTTCACCAATGAAGTTAGTGTGGAGAGGCAGCTTTCATAAATGCCCACATTTTGGTCACTGTCACCCGATGTTTATCCAGTCACAGATTGAGAATAGTGCATGTAATGTTTATTCAATTGATACTAGAAACAGAAACTCTCAATTCAGTAAGAATTTAACACTCAGAGTATTCTGTACTGCTTTAGTTGTGGATTATTTTATTGCTGCAGTCAGTCAAAACTTCTTGGCCATTAATATCTAATTTACGAGCATTGTGAAGATATCTGACCATTATTGCTTTGTTGGGACTTTTCCCAACCAGTGTTTGTCATAACTGGATCATCGACATTGCTTTTTCCATCTGGTTCTCCTTTTTTCTCTTTCATTTCTCGTACCCTTCAATCTGTGAGTTTCTGTCAGGGTCTACTTGTAAAACCCTCTTCAAAGCAACAGCTTTAAAACCTGGTGTCTTAGGAACATCTGCAGAGTATTATCTCAGGGACCGGAGGAGATGTAGAGATGCAGTTGCAAGGTCTGCACAGCCCTCTTTAGAGATGGTGTGCACATGAGAGTATATGGTCTCATCACATCATAATATCAGATGGATAGAGATAAGGTGTTACTGAAAAGATTAATTAAACAAATTGCTCATATGTCTTCTGTGTACAACAACAATTTCAAGCCATCATCTAAATTTCATGGTTTACTAAAGACCCATTGTAACTGTTGTTCATATTGAAGGAATATGAACCACAGACTTCAGTTGCTTTTAGACATGCACTGAACTCTGGATAATTTCAGATTATCTGGAGTGGCTGTATGTGACAACTCAAATGACCAAATCAGAGGCTTCGACAATCCTCAGAATTATTCCTGCCAGCCCTCTATTAAAAACTCCTGATCACGTCAGAATTAGCCCATGTTAGAATAGATCTGCAGATTTTCGTGAGGATTAGCCATGAATGAGGATACCACGCGTCCCTCAAAGGATAAGCAGTATAGATGATAGCTGAATATCATAAAAAGTTCATAATCTCTTTGTTGAATGTATGATTACACTGATGCTGATTTTTGATTATAATCTTGAGCATTTTCAGTTCATTTCTCCCTCTGCACATAGCTGCATGGACCATTACAATCCCCGTAGTCCACTGGCATGTACCCACTGGAAACAGATTAGGATTTTGTTGTACACTTTGTCCAGCCCTTAATAGGGCCTCAGGGCTGGAGCACAACACTCCAGGGTAAACCGGATGAAGGAAAATATTGAACCCTGAAGGTCCTCCTGTGATGGCTGTAAAGAGAGACTGAGGACGTACTCCACGCTGGTCTTGAGTCCTCTCAGCTGGGACAAAATGCATTTACAGTACTCACCACATTGACAGTCAGCATTACAGTGGAAACAATTGCCATTTGCAGATTGCTGTAGAGAAATATGTAAGCAACAAATGTGACGGCACAGTCAGACTAACACGAAGGCCTAGCTTTTTGATTAAGTAGAGGATTCATTAAATCTGCTTAGCAAGTGGAACAGAGAACAAACACTCACTTTCTGCAAACCCTCCCCCCCCTCCCCACACGCTTGAAGAAACAAACAAACAAGCAACCCGAACGGGATGCAACAGAGGGGTATTTGTGCAGCATTAGCCTCTTAGGCTAACAAAGGAGAAATTACTGGACCGTGTCCTGACGACTCAGCTCCACAGCACTGCATTTGGTCCGAGCACACTACCGGTGTGTGATCTACCACAGCTTGAAAATGGATTGCATGTGCCATTAATTATTTAATGTCCATTACAAACAAATAAGCATCAAATATTAATATCTGTGCTACTACAATAGTTATACTTACCAGCCCACTGTTGTTCCAGACACAGAATATCATCACTACACCAAGGTATATCCCTTTCATTGTTTCCACGCTGGTGCCCTCTGTGGCACCAAAGTTAGACAGTAAGAACATATTAGATGTATTTAAATCTGTATAGTTCATGATATTTAGATCTGTTTTATCCTCAAAGTGATCATTTTATCAGCAGGGTTGGTTGTTAAACACTGGATATGTTTTGTGTCCCCAACTGTTGTGTTTGTCTTTGTTTTAATACACTAGAGAGATGAACATGATTGTGGTCCGTCTCCAGTTTCTTCTGGATATTTATAGAGTGTAGTAGTGAGACTGAAATCATGTTATTGCATCACAAAAAAAACACCACCACAGAAACAAAACAGCTTGTTAGAGCAAACCCCTCTAGAATTTGGCACTGGAGAGCATTTTTTGGGACATGGGTAAATGCCTCTGTCTTTGCAGCCATAAATATTTGAGATTAAATCTGAAAAGTTTTTATAAACATCAGATGTACATATGATATCCAGGTTGTCCAAAATCTAAATTTTTTGAGAGTTTGGTTTCCTCCAAAAAACAAAATCATCTAAACAGATCTATTTTGGATATTGCATTGTGTCTATTTGGTTCTACCAGCTGTGTTTTGGAATCAAACAAATCCAGCACTGGTCTGTTTGTCCCTCATTGGTATGCTGCTGTCTCTGTCACCATGTGGTCACCAGTTCACTGTGTTGCTGTTCTTCCTGTCATGTGGCTGCCACGTCCTCCATAATTCACAAGTCTCTCCCCTTAGTGATAAAGACTGCTTATGATAATATTTGGCATCCTTTTTGCAGTCAATCTTGAGCATATCAACTGTTGCATTTCTCTCATGTCTTTATGTATTTGTAAGTAGGATCTGGTTGTCTGGATGGAGATTAGAGGTCGGAAGCCACAAAAGTCTTTAAACTAACCTCAAGTCAACTACCATTATAAATTTTACTCACTTAGGCTACATAGGCTACATCCACAGTAATATGTTAACTTTTAAACTTTAGCTTTTTTTTTTACAGCTGAATTCCACACGTTTTAAAAGCCTTAAAACAGAGATTTTTGTAAAATTGCTGGGCCTGGCTCAGGTTGAAAACTCTTGTGTAGGAATATAGTCTGGATGAGAAGAAACCTGTAGACACCTATGTTTGCCTCCTGATTGGGTCTTATCAGTCAGAACGTTTCCTTCCCTGATACTCATGCTCTTATCAAGTGACCCTTTTCTGATAGAAAACAAACAACAATGCAACATAACGTATTAAAAGTTTCGCTGACCATGCTGTCCTTGCTAGAAGCTATTGTGCATTTATGGCACATGCATGCCCAGTGTACGTAAATGGTTTAGCATGGACAGAGATTATGTCTGACACAGAACTAAAACACTTGTCTGGATGGAGATCATTGTTTTAAAAACAGAAACACATATGTGTGTACTTAGCTTTATTACTGTTCCTGTCACATCTCATATTAATTATGCCAACTAGACTCTGTGATGCATGACCTTCGCTGAAGATGGTACAACAAAAGGGCTGCTTTTCAAAATCCAGTACACCTTTAAAAATTAAAAATCCCCAGCACATGATTATATAATTTCAAAGTAAAGTTTGTAGTTTCACTTCTCCTGTCAATTAAGTTGCTGCAGCTCAAACTCTGGTCTTGTGTTTTAACGAAAGTGAAATCAACTCAAAGGTCATAAAATGTTGAAGAGCAAGTTGTATGTGAATAGCTTTCAAGTTGAAAGCTCATTTACAAACTGTTTGCAGGTTATTTTTATTCACCAATCTGTGATTATATTGGTGGTTGAGCTTTTGCAAATGCAGTATGTCTGTAATTGAGACCGATGCACCAGTGTTGTGTTTACCTCATGGGTGGTGCTCTTTGCTGATTATGCACAATTTCCTACGAAATGTTTACATTGCATCATTCTTTAAACTCAATCTGTCGCCTTCATGGAACAATGATATTGTTAAATCATATAGTTAGGTCAAGGCTTTCGTGAAGCTGCTGTAAACAGATGTGTCTCTTTGCCCAGTGCAGCTGTTTACTGACCCGTGTGCCAAGTCCACAGAGCAGTTTGGGGAGTGACTGTCGAGAACTGGTTCTCATGCAGACTTGGTTTTCCTGTTTCAAACTCTGGAGCAGATTCTGAGTTGAGTTTTCTGTTGGAATATAATCCAGTTGAGTCGTAAAATGATCCTTTTGTGCTATTTGTCCCTGTGCCAAGTTGAACAGTTTCAAGTGCAGCTATTATTAAACGCAGATGACAGAAACTATTTGGCAAGGCTAAGTGTACACATCATCATGTGCGTTTCTCTTTTGTTTCTTATGATTGAGCCATGTGATTCTCTCATGTGCATTAATACATTTTACGATATTTTCATAAATCAAGACTCACAGACTTTTTTTTTTTTTTTTTTTTACATCATTTTTAACTGTTGACACTGAAAGCAAAAGTAGTATCTGTCATAAGTCTGCTCTTGATTTCCAGAGTGTAGTTGTAGTCTGTTGTGGAGACAGAACAACGACAGTAGGAGAACACATATGGCCAAAGAAGGTCGACACTAACCAGACAAACAGGCTGCAGGGGTCTCTGTTCCCATCAGATTCCTGTGAGTGTCTTTTGAGGGGAAAAAAAGGATAAACAGAAGTTGGGCCAAATTTATGATAATGTGCATTCCCCGAATTCTTGCAAAATAGATGGAACCTCTACGAGACTAATGGTGTAGGACTATAAATATGCATGCAGTGATGTGCAAGCTGGGATATACCACAATGGCAATCAATAACTTTGTCGTCATTGTTGTGGACAGTGCAGAGAAAGCAAATGGGATGAGAAAGACTGGAGTGCTCCTCAGAGCAGCACCATTAGACGGCGTCCAGTGAGAGCAGCTCTCTGTTCGCTCCCTCTCTCTTTCCGTTCACAGCGCTTCTTGGCAGGAACAGGCAGCAGGAATGTGAGGCTGCTCTGTGCTCCTCTTTGCTGGTCTGCAGGGGTGTGAGCGCCTGGTCCTGGGCTTGGGCTGCCGCTGGTGCTGCTGGCTGCTCAGGCTAGGATGGGCTGGACTGCAATGTACTGGCTGATTGTTGTTTCTACAGCACTGGGAGGGAAGAGGAGCCGCTCCCTGGCGCCCCAGCAAGGCATGGCCGCCCCTTCCTGTGTGAGGCGCTGATGGCTACCAGATGGTGGGTGAAGAGAGAGGAGGAGGGGTCCTACACTTTGTCCCTCTTATTCTCTCTTCATCCTTTGTGCCTTTTTATAGTATTATTTTCCTCTCCTTTTTTGCAAAATCTTCTCTTTTCTTAACCTCATCTTCTTTTGCCTCTGTTGATTCCACCTCTAATTGTTCTATTAATAAAGGAGGCTGAACAGGAGACTGGTGGTGAACCTGAACTTGCAGACGTCCAGGCTGTGTACAACATCAAAAAACAAAAGATGTCACTATGACTCACGTGTGATCAATGACTTGCTGAAGAATTGTATACTTTCAAGGCCCATTCATGTTGTGTGTTGTCTTTAAAAGTCTGCGTGTAACATTAAGCTTTATTGTCACTGACGCTCAATCACCAAAGAAGTCGACACACACACCTGTTCAGCAGTAGTGGAGTACCACATGTGGTGCCTGGTGGTGGGTTTGACTGTGAGAACTGATCTGGGTGACCTGTTCACTGTAAAAACCTGCTGCTCACCAACAGGAGGCCCTCTTAACTCACAGCATACAGAGAACTTTATTACCCCATTAGATGAGATCCAGGATACGCACACCTTCACAAATGACTTTACTCACTTGCTTGGTGAAATGACCTCTCTTACCCTTGTTTGCTGATTGACCTGTTTGTTCTCCCTCAAGTAGCTTTTGAGGAAGCACCAGCATTGTTTGCCTAGTCTAGATTGTATATTGTGGCCAGAAAATCAGCAGGCTGATTTTATTGAAAACACATATTGAAAACAAAAAAATACAGGCTGTCTCACAAAGAAGGGGTACTAGTTGGCTAGCTGATTATATTAAAGAAGGTATTCTTCCACATATATTCCAGGTTTGAGGGATTTCTAAGTTTTGCTAAGTAGAGCGGGAGAAGGTTAAGAGTGACCCTTGGATGCAGCAAAACTATTTATTGATTGATTTGCTGATTATATCATTAATTAATTGATTTAGCTCTATATAATGTAAGAAAATGGTTGGAACATCTCTGTCACAGTTTCCCAGAGTCGAAGGTGACACCTTGAAGACTTTATTGTATTGTGAAGGATTTTAAATCAGCAGTTAAATTTGACATCACAAGTTACATTTCGACTTGATGTTATCAGTGTAACCTTGCCTCAGGCTCAAACATTTTTTGACTAATGTGGTGTTTATGATCAAGTTAGTCTGACAAAGAGAAACTATTGCTGCCAAACGTCTTGTGACCCTAACCCTTTGAAAACTGAAATCTCTTTGTTCAGTTGGCTTCTTTTTATATGGTAAATTTGAACACAACCAATTTTCCATTATGTCAAAACTACAAGTTGTGTTCCTTAGAAGTGTATGAACAGTGCCAAATAAATTCAGATGCTACGTTTAGATGTGTTCAGATTCTCCAGGCTCCAGGGAGCATTTGTCATACACTCCAGCTTATATTGAGCCATAGGAGTTTGGTGCTTGAAAGTATAGATATCCTGATCCCGATTCCAGCTTCAGAAATGCCCCAGATGCAGGGTTGGTCATGGGCCAATTGTTGGACTAGGTTTGAAGAAGGGAAAAATGGTATCGGAACATCTTTTCTTTAAAGTGGCATGATTAGCATGACCAGGGTTTAAGGTAGAAAAGTCTGCGAATGTGTCTGTTCACATTTAACTCCAAAGGTTCACCTGTCATTTCCCACACACCCACACAGATGCAGCTGGCACTCTAGTTATGCGGTGCTGTGTGATCTGACCCTAGCCGCTGTGTCTGCAGCCCCTTAATATAGCCCACTGCTGTCATGGTAGTTTTTGCCCCTCTTCTCTGGCTCAGTGCTGTGTGAGCACCAATATGTTTGCAGGTTTGTCCCATCTTGAGGACAGGCTGAGATGAGGGGGGTCAACCTGGAGGCTAGAGACTACATGTGAAATATTGCTACTAACCTGTGTTATTTCCCAACTTGCTGTGAGACAGACAGGGACACAACAAAATGGATTGCGCCTGTATTGAATTTCAATTAATTTGTCTCTTTAATTGGTTTTCAAATCAGTTTCTTTTTTGTCTTAGAGGGAGGGTCCGTAGAGCAAACTGAAGATGACCGAGAAAGATGGATGGCTCTTTGCTTTCACCAGTGGTCCTGTTGTGGCCACTGTCCCTGATTGCATTAGAGTTACTCTGGTGCTGCCCGATATCTTTGGCCTGGCCTCAAGCCAGAGGACGTGGTTAAACTTGCACACATGTACACACACAATCACACACACACACTGAGAGAGACTCAGGGATGCACCAGAGACCCCTGCTCTCAGAGAGTATTCGTTTCCAGCCTGACTGGAAGCTGAGAACGTGGAGGACCTACTCCTCTTGTCCACCTACTTTCTTGGCATTTCTCCGAACTTTCTGTGGCACTCCTCTTTTTTTCATGCTTGTTTTTGGTGTGTTAGAAACCTCTGAACACCTTGACCCTCTTTGTCTCAGCTCTAAACCCATGGCTTTTGGATAACCAACTAGTGTTTGAAAGGGTTAGGAGAGTGCAAGAGCAGAGCACAAGGTTGGTAATATTATTACTTCACACAAGATGTCAATTTATGTGCCGGGAAATTAAATAGCTAAATTCATAATGTTAGAAAATGTTGCGGTTTGTAAATAGTAATCTTCTGTGTTGTGATGTCCCGTTGAACCACCTAACACTGTGGGAAGCTGCAAAGGGAATTTCCAACACAAGCTTTTTATGATCAGCAGCTTTGGTTACAGGTGTTTTATGTAATACACCCACTTGCAATGTAGGTTAGATTTCAAGAGAAGTTTTGTTTCGTAATATTATTTTTCTGCAATGCATATTATAACAGTGAGTAGTTGTGCAAACTGTATCTTAGTGGTGCTGAAATGGAAAAATATGCACATGTGTCAAATCTTAGTGGCATCTTGAATTAGTTCTTAAAACCCATGTTTGCACATGATTAAGCATGTCTTGAATTTAGTATATGCCAATATGCCAGTCATGTTCTAACTGGACTATTTTTTAAAACTTAACTGTAATGTGCTTATTTGGCCGGATTAAACTGCACAGGCGAACAGAAGCTGAAAGGAGAATTGTTTAAGCCCCTCTCGTCAGCGGTCAAGGAACAGCGTGATCATGTGAACCAAATCTGCCATGCCAAAGGAATGTGTTGAATTCTAACGATGCAGCTTTGACAAGTGCATGTGACTTTGTGCAAGAGCTCAGACGCAGAGGCAGATAGGATGAAAACAGGAGACGATAGGCAGCACGTAATCGAAAGAAAGAATGTCATGTAACTGTCAAGGTTGTGGCGGAGCAAAGTGTGCAACGTTTTTAACCTCCTGCTTATCTGAAAAAGGCATTATAACTGTTGGAGCAAACGACAGGGAGATACTGTGGGAATGTGGCCAACTTGAGTTTTGGGGAGTTACATATCCTGAAGTCAGATGAGCCGGTCTTTATCTCCAACACAGCTTTGGTTCACATGCCTGAGAGTCGGCTGCCATCTGCACTCACAAACCGTCCTCAGAGTATGCAGATTGAATAGGGCACTGTATGAACAAGGGTAATTAAGTACATCGAGTCTGGGAATCATTTTCAGCGAAGATTCATTGGCTATATACTGTATAAAGGAGCCATAGTAATTGTGGTGTTAGTGTATTAGTCAGGGAGTAACAGTGTCTTTCTTTTAGATAAGCAGTTAAACATAAGGACAATCAAACACTTGTTCCTTCCATAGGCGGCTGATGTCATTTTACCAAGAAATGAATTAGGTCTCATCTCCAGCAGTTTTCTCACTTGCCTTCTTCCTCTTTGTCTTCTTCATCATGTTGCCAAAGATTACAATATGACACATTCACTGTCACTGTTCATATAAGAAAACCCATGGTTCCTTTTGGTAACCGACTTAGGGATCTGTAGAACTGGAACAGAACCTGTTCTGTGTTGGTAACAGTAGATGTACAACCTCTGTTTCTCTGTGTCCTGTAAGCTAAATGTTGTTTCCTACTCTGCAGGGTAAAAGGTATTGATTGGTGACCTGGATTTTGCTCCTGCCACCACAAGCCAACATGAGTGCATTTACACCACGCTTGAGGAGCGATAACAATAAATTACAAGAAAATGACAAAGACACTTAAGTTATAGTACAAATATTGGCTGGCTATGATTTTGGCTTTGCCTATCTGCTCTCACACACAACTACTATACTTAAATTCTTCTTATTCAGACTTGTTATTTCTATGGTAGCTTTATGTATGCGACCCTAATCATTAGCAGGGTGTACAGACCCAGATTTGTGTTATTTATCAAGAAAATATCAGGTAAATATTTATTTTGAATTCTTTTCTCCTCCATCAAACTGTTAACTCAACGTTGTTCTGCTCCTCATCATCAGGAAGGAAGGCTGTTTTCAGTTTTGCTTTGAGTGTCCCAAGGTCAAATCAACGGGATGAGATCAGAGCAGTTTATTTGAATATACACACATCATGAGAAGCAGTTAATGGATAAACATGGTGTTAACAGTGGGTGCAGGGGAGCTGAGTACGAATGACTTCAGGCTTTGAGAACAAATCTACAGGCATGTACCCACAGAGGCCAGCACAAAGCGATTCAAAAGAAAAAAATACTTTTTTTTCCCTCGTTTGCTGGAAAAAATATATTGCATTCTTACCATTGCTGCCTGTATCTGTGGGAAGAATTCCACACATTCTACGCTAAACGTGAATCACTATGGAAATCACATGAACACACACGCAGCACACAACTTCTCAGGTATGTGTTCACACCACGCACATTCCTTTTCAACTGAAAGTGAAGTAGTATCATCTGAATGTGACAATAGAGAAGGGAGGTGTGTACCAGTTTCAGGGGACTGGTTGAAAAAGGAGGTGTGTCTTTTTTTGTCGGCTGAGCAACAAGCCGAGGCATGCTCGACAGCTCAGCTAATAGAACATGACACCAAACACAGTTAATGCTAAGAGTCAACATGTTGGGTTACTAATCTGTACATTCACTATTCACTTATTCCCATATTAATAAAAAAGATTGAAATTTTCATTTGCTAGAATAACTGGGGATGTAACTACTTGAACCTTGTTTCAGCTTCTGTTCTGCTGAGTAACCAGGCACCACGTCTTTGAAAGCAACACCACTGCCGACACACAAGTGTGTATCAGAGTCCATTTCCTTATCTCTGCATGCGGCATCTCAAGCCATTTCCTCATGGACGGACTCTAGCAGGAGAGGGGCTAATTAGATCATGTCTAAGGCAACCTCTCACTGGCCGCTAAATGTGATTTGGAATAATTTTCATTGGACTGATTGGATTAGACTGCTACTGCTCACTGTATGGATGAGGATGGGTTAGACGCTCTAAATGAGTTGGTACCTATTATCCATCTCCCTTTTTTTGGGGGGGGGGTTAATCCTGAATTGTATTCAATCAAAAAGCTTTAAATACAAAAACTAGAGGCTTCACTTTCTTTTAAGGAAAGTTAATATGAAATAAATAAGCCAAACATAACATCACATCACATAAATGAACACACATACGTTCACAAACTCAACGACAGATGCTTTTGGGGACGGAATTTCAAGAAGTCATCCATCTCACCATGCAGTGGTCCCCCTGCAGGAAGGAGTAGGACTGTTATGAGTCTGCCGCTCAACCCACAACCTGCTGTGGTGTGAAATCCTGTGCTTCACTGGGACATGCAAGGCTGTGCCACTGCAAGCTCTTATCAGAACTTCACATGTAGAAAGTACCTTGATATGGAGTCTGGATTATTGTTGACTTACCTCTGACTAATGCATGTGCAGGAGTGAATCAAACACCACTCTGGGAAATTCATGGTGCACTTTTTGGCATGTGGGCCCAGAATGTTAAGCAGCAGCCGATATTTTTGGGCTCTACCCACCTATCTAGAGCCAGCATGTTGTAGGTGTGCTGTACCGAAGAAGCGGCGTGAAATGGGTGTTGGGGTGGGCAGTTGTTGCCAGGGGAGGTGGTATGTTATTTTCAGTCCATTGTGTCTACTTCCTGTGGGTCAGGGGTTATTGGAGCAGGGTGTTGCAGACTTTACGGAGTAAGAGGAGGGGAGGGAAGTCAGCAGGGCAGGCAGGAAAAGTGGCCATACTCGCTCAACAACAGTGGCTAGTCAGTTGCTTGCTTACCTCGCTTCCCTCAAAACATTTCTCTCCGGGCAAAGCTTGGACTCTTCAGAACCAGGTACAGAGATATGACTCGTGTTTTAATAACCATTGACCTTGTTATTCTCAGCTTTTAAGTTTTGATGATTTGAATACCGTTTTCACCACCTAATTCGTTTTGTGACTCGCAGCAGCAGGTCAGTTAATTATCAAACGATTATTCTTCCAACATCAGCCGGGAAAATATTTGGTGCAAAAGAGCATATGGAAGATTCATGACTCTTACGTAACCAGAACACCACCTTGATTGTAGTTGCTCGTCAAGAGCGTCAATACAGCAATTAAAGCACAATAAATCTTTTAGTGAGTTCTATAGAAATAGCTGACAATTAAAAACAGCAAGGTTTATTGCATAATTATAAAGGAGTGTATGTCTATGAAGGAGCATGTGATTTCATGCACTAAATGAAGATCAGGCAGTGTGTATAAAGGATTGACTCAACACGATATCATTGTTCAGACAGTATGCAGAATAAGTAGCGCTGCTCTAGGTAGGACCAACAGCCATCATTGTAAACTTTTGCAGGGTATCTCTGAGGTGGTCACTCACTCAGAAAAACTGATTTCCATGCTTTTACAGTTTACGGTAGGATGGCTGCAATCAAGGATGGGTTTGATTGTGTTTTTTGTGGAACCAGAATAATGCTGCTATATGCAAACTGTATATATGCATTAGTATTTTTTTAGACCAGACCAAGAGGGTCATAACAGGGTCTTCCTGCAACGTAGGTCAAACATTTTGCAAAAAGAAAACCTGCGGTATAATGTGAGCAAATCATCAACTTGGGTTATTGAGTTTTCACGGTGCAGCTGTGATTCCTTCTCTGTTTTCTCCTCTCAAAGCAAAGATGTGAAGTATTTTAGTCCAGCATAGGAAAGACGAGACCATCACCGTCCAGGTGCATTGTTTTCTGGACAAACTGTGAAATTACAAGTTAAACGTTAATATAGAAGAGATTCTAAAGTTAGCATCTGACAAACCCCCAAACGCGACCACAATGACAAAAAGAGGCAAAACAGGAAATCTTTTTGCCCAGAGTGTGTTTGGGGAACAGATGACCAGGAAGATAAAAAGCGCTAACAAAGTGGAAACTTCCACTAAGGGATGTTTTTTTGCCTTGTGTGTGTTTTTTCTCTCTTTTTCTCTGTTTCACAAAGCCCCATGTTTCCTGGAAAACACAGCCAGAGGTAGTGGGTTTAGTTTTGATGAAAAGGCGAATACCGCGAGTGCTCAACAGTTTCCTTTATTATACGCAACTACTGACACTTCTGTGCTCCCTCAGTCATACATGATGTGAAGCTGTGTTAATGTTTAAACCTGCTCCCTCTGAGTTAATGCTTTACCCTGTGAGCACAGTGTAAGCCTGAAAACTGTGAAGAGTGGCTGGGGAGGTGTTGACAAAAATTGAATTGAACTATTCTTGTTGTATAAGAAGACAACTGCAGCACAGAACTACTTCTTCATCACTTCTTCACCTCCTCATGCCCTCTTCTAAAACATCTTCCCCACCTTCTCTCTCTGTCCTCTCCCCCTATCTGTGGATACTCTAATGAATAATATGGAATCATTACTTCACTTAGAGGTTCTGTCCCCGCCCAACGAGAAAGAATCAGTGCAGCAAGGACAGCAGTTGCACAGTTGCACGGTTGTCTAAGCCGATGGACTAACAGCAGGACCATGGTTCTGGACTTTTTGGACTAGATACGAGGAACCACATTTTTGGTTGAGAATACGTCTCCAACAAGAGCTGAGAGAATGTAATACCTGGCGTTGAACACATTGGTAAGCACCATTATTTCCTCTGCAGATATTTTTCATCAAAGTTTTGTGGAAAAAGCTGAAGTCTGCTCATATTTTTAAGTTAAACATCATTAAATTATTCCAGCTCCTGCTTCTGTAATTTACACCAAATGTCAGGGAGGTTGTGGTTTTCTGTTTTCAGCCTGATTATTTAGTTTTAGATGTGAAATGGTTTGAAGAATCTTGACATTGTCTTGTTGTTGTAGGTCACCTGCTACAGACGGAAAATTAAGAACACCTGTTCAGCCTTCAGACGTGCTTTCATTTGAATGTTGGTCTTTGTGCGCACTGTTTACAAAGATAGCAGTATGACTACCAGGGTCTGTGTTCTTTGGACAGTCACCGTAGATTGTTAGGGCCAGGGTCAGATGGCGCCTGGCTGGGTGAGAATTTCACAGCTGCACATGAAAGCGCTGCGACTGTGGGATTGAATATTGAGGGAAGGAGCGAGGGTTTTTGTGGCTGATGAAAGGAGGGGACTTGTTTGTTTTGATCGTAGAGTAGGTGCTCCTTATGGATCAATACACCGGTGATGAGCGCACATATAGATAGGATGATGTTAAAGTGATGCACTCACAGGAGGAGCTCCTAATGTAGATGCAGCTGCTGAAACTTGGCGTGATCTTGTGATTCAACATAAACTGAGCTATAACTTGTGCACACACACACACACACACACACACACACACACACACACACACACACACACACACACACACACACACACACACACACACACACACACACACACACACACACACACACACACACACACACACTGTCCATTCACCAGTTAATTTCTGGCAAAGTAGGAATGCACAAATGTTACCTCCACCGTATCCCCAGCTGCATAAAACAACTGTTCTGTGTTCTGAGCCAAAACAGATGAGGGCTTGACAATTGTTTCTATATTTCTTTTTACCCCATCGATGGTGATATGTTGTGGTTTTTCTCTTGTGACAAATGTACTTATTGTAAGTCGCTTTGGACAAAAGCGTCTGCTAAATGCCCTAAATGTAAATGTAAACTTATTTGGCCTTGTTGCTTGTACAGAGGCTGGTGCAGGCTCACATATTTGTGCCAGTTTCTTTACAGAACTTCATTACACACGTGTTCTCAAAATAAATGTCTATTTGACTCAATTTGAATAAATTTCAATCTGAAAAAACTAACCAGGTGTAAACAATGTAATGATTACATGAACCTTGGTTCAGACCAGGACTTTTGGGTGTGAAAACGCCCCTTGTAATAGTCTCTCATGTGATATTTAATACAAAACATACACTAGAGTATGGCTTATCAAGAGCATATGTTGTATGTGAGGCCTTGTTGTGTAAATGCAGGGTTAGCTGCAGTCTAAGTGTTTGCAGATGATCAAAAATTGATGTCTTGTTTCTGAGGATTTCTGGATTGGTTCTTGTGGAAGAATCAAGACTTAAGATTCTCACTGTTGTGTTTCTGACCTGTGTGGGAAGATGGGTCGGATGCACACAAAGCAAGGATGTGATGTTTCAGTGTAACAAAGCTTTTGTTCTTGTTTTTCTCTCGGAGAGGGAGCGAAATGAAGAGGTTGACTCTCACATGGGAGCAGCGCTGTGCTGTGGATGTGAATGATAATTGATAAGTTCAGAGACACCTGGGAGTTCATTTTTTTGGTTGTGGGTGTTCTTGGGATGGACGTGCAAGTGTTCGATAGGACACACACAGGCACAGATAAGCTAATGTTGCTCGTAGTTCAGTCTGTTTGTCTTGGTGGTCCTATCTTTAGCCCTGTTCTCACTTTATTTCTCCTTCTTAATTTCCTCTGCTTTCTTTGGCCTCATTTCTATTATGGGTGGTAGGAAAGCATACTTTTATATATAGTATATCCTATTTAATGGTTTATTTTGGCAGACAATCTTTGTCGGTTGTTTGTATGAAGACAGTATTACATGGCTGTGCTATATGAAGATATACAGAATTTATTTGTTGTGTACGACAATACCTTTTTGTCTTTTGCCCATTCTTCCGCATGACACTGATGCAAGCAGGTAATTTATATGAAACTGGATATTTCAGCAGGAGGACTTAAACTAGCCAAGACAAAACAAGGGCCTGGTATCTAAAAGAGGGGCTGCTTGAGTGGCATGGTGGTATTTTGGATATGAAGAGTCTGAAATAGTCCATAAAATGTACTGCAACAGACTGTGTCCCCACAGCAGACCTACTGTATAACACCACTAACCTCTTTTACCACTTATGCAAGAATTATTTTAAACAGCACACAGACACACACATAGAGAGTCTGTGGATAAGAGCCAGTAAAGCACAGTTGAGTTCTCAAAACAAACCACAGTCTGATGTTGTAACAGGCTTCTGTGCTTGATGTACCCTATAGCAACAAATCTCAAACATGGGAGATAATAGCTGCTGTTGAAACTTACATCTGCAAATATATTATCTCACATGTTAAAATGTGCTCTATTATGGCATATATTATATGAAATTACCTATTTTGACATAGATTTTGCTCAAATCATACAGTATGACACACTTTAACTTTTCATTATTATCCTTCACTGTTTCCTAGGTGTGGTTAAAAAAAAAATGTATCAGAAAAATTGATTGGTGGACAAAATCATCAAATCATCACTGATTCTCCTTTTTCTATAATTATTTCTTATCTGCAACTCTTTCGTAGTAGAAGTAGTTCAACATACTTCTGTGTATGTATAAAAGAGGTTGCTGCAAAGCTCTCATGCGTAACTTCATCGCATGCCTTCCTCAGATGTGCAGCAGCATCACCTCCCGTTAATAATTCTGCACTTTGTTATTACATCTCAACATAATGAAACACACAATATTTCCTCCAACATGCATTCAAGTTAGTTAAAAAAGTTTGAGTACTTTCATTAGCCTGGACTCCAAAGCAGAATAAAAATTGTAGGATCTCAATATTGGGTTAAAATCTGGGTTTATGCACTTGGCACACTTGGTTCCTGACTTAAAAATTCCAGACAAAGTATCTTTGCAGCATTAGGAGAAGTGTTTGGGGTCAGTGCACTGCCAAGGGAGAGCTTTTGTGAAGCGTCAGTGTAGAGGAAGCTGTCCATGCTATGGCATCTCTGACCTCGTTTCTATTGAGAGTGCAGATGGGAAACAGAATCGTAAAGTCTCCACAGGAAGCAGAGGGAGGCTCACATCCAGGGAGGAGGATGGAGCCTTCAGATGCAACACCACAAAGAAAAATGCAAATAAAGTGATTTGTCCATAATTAAGAGATTTCCACAGACGTTTGAGTTGAATGTAAATGAAGACATGAATATTTCATTGCTGTAATCTGGGGACAGGACTACACATCAATTGGGCTACAGTCCATTAGGAAAAGCAACATGAAAGGTGAGAAAAGCCATCTCCATTTGCTTAATGTGATGTCTTTAATGGTGGTTAGGATATAACACAGTGAAAGACCAGTCTAAATCAATGGAAATGAAGGGACATGTTCTTAACCTTCAATTTCACTTTCAATCAAGTGTTTTATAAAATTGAATTGGCTTCAACTGCACTGATTAGAAACGTCTGTAATGTTGTTCGCTGTCCTTCAGTCTGAAAGCTGTTTCAGAGTCACAGAGTTTGTGTATTTGCAATAAAAATTGAAAATAGGATATTAATTGAATAATAATTGAGAGCCAGTAACAAAAAAAATGTATAATTTGTAGATGAAAAAATTTTGTTGAATATGTTGGGGTGCACTCCCATTACATTTTTGCAAACTAAACACAAACCCTCTGGTCTCTCGTTGTCCCACCCCCTCTGATTTAGCTGTGGCAGTTAAGAGGGTCTGGGACAACCTGATTACATAGAACAGGAAGTCGGGACGGAGCGATCTCAAACTGCCAACCCTTATGCACACACAACAAAATGATAATGTCACAACTTAGGCGCAAATAAGACTAATAACAACAACAACATTCTTGTTCTCAGAACAACACGAAACTACTACAAGCTTGGAAGGTAGGCTCAGGTTTTTCACTGATATGCAATGCAGAATTACTCATTGACCGTAAGATTTAAAGGTGATATTTGTCCTTTTTTATTATGTTTGTTCTTTTCGATGCACTCTCAGCTTCTAAACCATCTGGCATGGTTGTTCAGTCTTAGTGTTGTTTCTGGGTTTGAAGATGTGGATTTTCAATTCATCACATCAGTGCATATGAATATTCGTGGATAACACTTATTATATCATATATATATATAACATTATATATATACATATATATTGAGATACATATTGAGATGTTGTGGTTCACAACTCTAAAGTCTAAATTAAATATAAATCAAATGTGTCCATAAGCAGCTACAGTATTTTCAAACTGCCGTCTTACATAATATATATATTTTTTATATATAAGGGTCTAGTCACAGGTAAACATGGAAACACCTGGAATCTTTCTACGGTGACAGCTAGTGTAGTTTATTGAGGAACTGTTATTCATGGACTTGTTTTCTCTGTCCATTGTACTTTCCAGCAGTTGTTTCAGCCATAGTTCATGTCAGGTCGAGCGTGCAGTGAATTTATTAAACAAGGCTCCATCACACATGGCGGTGATCTCACCAGTACAAATTAAGAGTGTTTACCTCAGGATCATAGAGTGGTGGTAGAATTTGG
The DNA here is from genome assembly GCF_024713975.1 of Paralichthys olivaceus. Classification (NCBI taxonomy): domain Eukaryota; kingdom Metazoa; phylum Chordata; class Actinopteri; order Pleuronectiformes; family Paralichthyidae; genus Paralichthys; species Paralichthys olivaceus. The sequence continues at coordinate 7,849,472 of NC_091100.1, forward strand.
CTGACTATTAACCACAGTGTAGGATGCATGGAAGTCCCTTGTCCTTCCAGCAGGCGGAGGGCAGATGGAGCTAGCTGAACACTCACTTAGCCAAAGGACATGCACTCTTACTTGTACGTTAACTGCCCTCGTTGGTGCTCAAGTATGTAAAAATAGCTGTTTAGCAAGAATCCCAGTCATGTCTCGCTAACAAAGATTGATTTATACAATTTGCGGCACTCAGCATAGAGGAGCTTTTGTCCCTCCTCTCCTTCTCTTTCTGCAGACCTCGTCACCAAGGCCAAAAGCGCCAAAACCTCTGACGTGCTTCGACACTTCTCTCTTAGAACAGCCTTTGTTCAGCTCAGTCCTAGGGTCCTGATAGTGAGGCTTAGGGAAGCACTGTGGTCGGCAAGATTGCATATTTGTTTAATGCATTTGTGTCAGACTGCAGTGTCATGGAATTGTTTTGTAGGTTTGTTGCGTTTCTGCGTCAGCAGATGCAGCCATTTAATATTCCAAATATTTGCCCAAATAGCTGAAAATGTCAAATGTCCTCTCTGCAATTCACTCCTTACTTTTGTTTCTCCAAACACCCACAGCATGTCCCTCCATGGCACAATGATTGCTCGAATCTGACAGCGCAAAGGAAGAGATGCAGTGATGTAGTCGTGTCATTCATGATTTCAAACTAAAAATGACTGTTACTGTTTTGGTGTTGCTTTAGTGCAACCTTTCATTGACTCTTCCTGAATCACAAGATGTTTCCAGATTCTCCCTAGATATTGTCATTTGAAAACTATGTATTGATTGAGGTGCAAATTAATGTTGTGGACTGAACCTATTACAGGAAATGTTATTCTAATATAGCAAGTAAGTAATGAAATTCATGCTCTTCCACATGGACGCTGAGTAAGATAACGACACATAATTTATTTACATTTTTCTCACCTCCCTCAATGTGACCTCATTCCCTCTAATGAGACTGCCCTGAAAAGTACACAGATCAATACTGACACCCTGGAATCTATTGTGTGTTTAATTTCCTGCTTGTGAGAGATACACTGTGCGAGTGTTTTTTCATATCCAATGTCCATAAAAGGTGGTCTGGTTTCTGCGTGCCCCTGAAATGTTGTCTGGTGTTGATTTCTGGCAGATGAAATGATAGCACATACTAATTTGTTCTGTTATCACCAAAAATCTTGACCTTCTCTCCCCCGTCTTCACCCTGTGCTCATTCTGCGCCCCGTCACTCCCTCACTCCCTCGCTCCCTCGCTCCCTCGCTCCGTCCCCATCGCTGTGTTTTTCTGAGGAACAAACAGAGAAGCTGTCCTAGTCAGGATGAGTCAGTGCAGCTGGGTTGCAGGTCATTTACCCACAACCCACTCAGATGGGACAGATGGCCTGGCCACTCGCATGCTGCTTAGTGCGAACTCCGCATTCAGAGTTTGTGAGCTAAGCTAACGCTACCTTGTAACTGAGATGGAGAGAGCCCAGCTAATAATATAAACACAAATCTAATGTGGTTATTTATGAAGGTAAAACCGGTAAAACTAAACATCTGAGATTTATCACTCATCACCCTCTGCATTTAAAATTTTCTAATCTTGTAGCTGACACGTGTTATTTCTGACTTAGTCAAGCTGTGACACAATAGAAAATACTGGAACATTCAAAAGCAGCCTCTCCCGATGTCCTGTATCTGCTCAAGAGAGTGTGAGACGCAATGATTTTCAACAGGAAATGGCTGCAATTCAAGCTCCACTTGAAACCTACTCAATGATGAACACTGAAAGGATAATTTGTCTTAATTGATAGGACAACATAACATTTGAAATGAGAAGAGAAGGGAAAACATGTAACACAGGGCCAGGTCTGGACCGAACTCACACTTCCGCTGTAGATTGGTTCAAGTCTCAATATGTTAGTCGCCCACTAACCTGGTAGTTAATCTTAACCTCAAAGGTGAGCACATAGGAATTGAGCAGTTTGCAGCCCATCCTAACATCCAGCGTCAGCTAAGCAGCGTTTTTCAGTATATTTAGCAGTCATCAGTCGTCTGTAGATAATTGGGAATGGGATTTCTGTTCTCCACTATATCTATATATATACTGTCCTGATGCAGGAACACACAGCCCCATATGTTTCTGTACCATTTACCATTAGAGATATAGAGGAGGAGTTTAATTATGCAGTTTAACAGCCTGTGATGAGAGCAAATTCACATTAGCAATTAGAGCACTTAAAGGCTTTTTAAGCTGCATTAAGCTATCTAAACCACGGAGCACAATTAGCCTTTTAAGCGCAATAAAACTGGAGTAGGTGGAGCTTGAGTGGTGGCGTTGGCAGGATGCTGCACTAGCAACTACTTTCATGTATTTAACTAATGAGTTAGACTAATTCCTGTTGTAGAAGGCCGTTGTGGTCTCTTTTATTATCTGCATACTTAAACATGAAGGCTGTTCTATTGTATGTTTGCTCAAATCTCACTGTATTTGGGAATCTCGCTTTATTTTTTTCTTCAACAAAGTGTGGTGCAATATTGTGTCATTCATTTCTTTATCCCGCCAGTATACTGTATATTTTGGTGATGATGTAGTGCCAAGGAGGACTTTTCATATAAGGAGGAATGTTTAATATTGGAATGACGAGGCTTATTAACCCACTGTTCTGGGGCTGTTTGATTTGATCAAAATCTCATGTTCTGATAGAGGTAGTTTCATGTCCAGATTACAATACATTTCATTTCTTGTAACTCCTTGACCTTGGTGCCATGTCTTTTCGGATATTATTTCTTTCCATCCTTATGATTCTGTGTCACATGTTATATCGCAGACTAGTGTCATGCATCGTCTTTGTTTGGGCTTTGTTTTGAGCTCTTGACTGTACTTTCATGGCTTTTGTCCGTAGATGAAGCAAAGCAGTTGATAAATGATTACTTAAAACAAAAAGAATGATTAGTGGCCCAACGGAAACAACAGTAAACGACTAGAGGGGAGCGCAGACTTTGATTGATTCCAGTCAGCGTCTAAAAGAGATAGTTAAACACTAAATCTTACTAACTTTTTTACTCCATGTATTCTCTTTCATGCTGAGAGTTGGATGGGACCTTTTGTTTCTCGTTGAGTTGGATGAGACCTTTAGCCTTTGTCGTGATCCAGTGATGTTGGATCTCGAGGCCTCTGACGGCAGTGTGACTCAACTCAGTTGGCATCTTGTCCCAAACCTCCCACCCTCCCCTTCCCCTATCATAATCTCAGTCAGACCCTCAATACCATCTCTGTCCGTCCCCCACGGGCAAATATTGGGTCCCTTCCTGTGTCTGACCCTATCAGAAGACACTGGGACACCAGGAAGTGGGGGGAGGGGAAGAGAAAGGGGTTGGCGGGGACAGCTGCCATGCCAGAGGAGCCCTCCCCAACCCAGTCCAGTATCGTCCCATGCCGTCCCATTCCTAACTGTGGTGCAGTGAACACTAGACTCCCACAAGCTGAAGTTGGCTTTGATTGTGGTATAAGATAAGTGGCTCCAAATCTGTAGGGGTATTAAGGGGGCTGAAATGGATGTTTCTTTATCTGCCAGTTATTAATACTGCTATCTGGCGTTGACGGTTTAGGGTTAACCCCTTATTCAACACTGGCTACAATGGAATATTTAATGGTAAAAGCAGGAGCCGAGGTGACATCGTCTTCTTTGTAAGCCTTGGCAAGAGGTATGTGTGGCAAAGATCATGTTGTTATACTGTCCCAATATGTGTATGTAGCAATGTTTTGATAGTACTTTCGTCTGTTTTGATATCTCTCATGTTTTACATGCACTTAAAACAACAATGTGTGGAAAGGTTTTCCGGCTGGTTTGATGGACATTTATGTGGTCGATGTTTTTTCTGTTAGCCTTTCTCAGAGATGCCGGGTCGGTAGATATAAGGATGTCATCTCTTATAGACAGTATTTTCATTTGCTTATTATGATATAAGTTCTTATTTTTACGCACGTGTCTGGTGCTGAGCGGTTGGAACAAATCGGTGGCAGAAAACAAACGTGTTCAATTGTGCACGAGATAATCTGTGTGAATGTGACTGCCAACAGATGGTGGAGAGATGTTCCAGCTACTACACAGCTTGTCATCCTCGAACTAGTGGTGTAACCATGCTAATGTAGCAGCAGGTGCAGAATCTCAAACGCAAACCACTACTTAAAAAGGAGATTGCATGTATGTAAAGAAAAATAATATATATATATATATATATATATATATATACCTTGTGTCTTCACATTATGTGCCCTCCTTTAAGGCCAATTTTCTGAGGTGTATAGAATAATAATAGTAATAATCTAGGAATCACTCTACTACTGAAAGGTGCATTCAGAAAGCTGAGAACCAACCTTCTCATCTGATCTAAAGTCACTCTGTGTGTGTGTGTGTGTGTGTGTGTGTGTGTGTGTGTGTGTGTGTGTGTGTGTGTGTGTGTGTGTGTGTGTGTGTGTGTGTGTGTGTGTGTGTGTGTGTGCGTACTGTGCATGTGAATGATTATGTTTGGTCTGTGCTGGTTCTATGATTATCTCAACAAACCTGACAGGCAGCTAATGATACAGGTACTGTAACTAGAGACCTTCACTAGTGGACTGTTTGTAGTTCAGTGACAAAGATGTTTGGTCATCTATGTTGAGTCAAGTCATGTCAATAATATTAGCATACAGCATAAACAAACACTTTTACTTGTTACTTTTTAATAAAATGCATAAAATGAATAATTTAGTACTTATAATGGCATAGTCTGGATCCTTTCATTGACTTGTTTGTATGCTGCTTAGGCAATCACAGTGCCTTACGTTACATATACGTTTACTTCTCGAGCCCTGTGTGTTATTCTTTTACATCTTTTAGGTTTGGCTACACACTGTCTGTCCCGCCTAGGAATAAACCATTTACTGTGATATTTTTTATTGATATGTATTTTATCAATGTTTATTTGAGTCTTTTATATATTACATCCATATTTATTTTGTCCGTTTCCTATTGACTATATTTATTGTTTCTTGGTGGCATAATTCATGTAATTGCTTCCCTTTTGTGTAATGAATGTGATTATTATACAGTATTTTTCCAAACAGTATTCATACAGTGGTTGCAGGGCATCAGTTTTGTGAAGGGCTGTTCAGTTTTTTGCTGTTCAGATTGTGCATACACTGCTCACAGCCACGTGTTTTCAATGTGTTTGTGATTACTGCATAATTTGCCCTGGTCTGCTCGGTCATGTTAACTTGAAGACATAATATATTACATTCATTGGCCACGATCAGCGTTTTGTTGTTCTCTCGTTGGCTGCATGTTTTTGGACATGCACACGTTACACTTAAGTGACCTGTTGTCTTCTGAATTTCCAAAGGAGCTCAACTCCATGACTATCGAGCCGTTCTGTTTAACAGGTCTCACTTTCCTGTGCCTTGAGTGTACACAACACACAGTTGTCAACACTCACCCTGGGCGGGCCTGGCCTTGCTGTAACCTAAGCTCTTGGTCCTTCTGTTCCCCACATGGTAACTTGACCCATGATTGCTTTGTCATGTGCCAGAGAGAGAGATGTCCCTTCTCCTCTCCACACCCACTGTCTTTATCCAGCCAACACAGATACATCAGTGTTGTCTCTGCCCATTCACTTCAGCCTTTACGGTTAAATTTGGTATCTAAGGGGCTCATTTGGACTGTTGTGGGAGTGGTTATATAATGTAGGCCTTTTGATCCACTCTGTGTGAAACATGTGTTGCATGTGTGTGTGTGCAATATGTCAGTGCGGGGTGTGAATGGTGTTTTGATCCTTTTTGTATGAAACTGTGTGTGTTATAAAATACTTTGGTGCTTTTGACCTTGCAGTGTTTTGTGTGTATGTCTGTTTGTGCAGTTTAAAATCCAGGGCCTTGTAAGGCTGTTTGTTTCTTCATCCTGTTTTTGGAGGAAAAGGTCTGATGCTCTTCACGCTGTCTCATTCGGGACCTGGCCCACAAACAAAGGACACCCTGTGGATTGAAAAACAGCTCAGGGATAAAAAAAAAAAAAAAACTCCAAGTCCGCAGCATTGTTAATACTTTCAAACTCTTTTCCCAAAACAACAACAGCAAAGCTTTAGTTTGCATTCCTCTCACTCTGTTGGTACGCTGCCCGATCTATCTGATCTCTGAAGCGGTTGTTTGTTCACTGGGTCTCATCTATCATTTCAGACAGCACTTGGAAAGACTCTGCTATTCAGTCGATCATCTTATTTTGCTGTTCATGTTTTTTAGTGCGACACTCTTTGGTTGTTGAAACTTGTACAAAGTGTCCTGACACAGTTGCCCTTGCTTAGGCAACAGGAGGAAGTGAAACACTTTTGGATAAATAACCTTATCTTACCACATCTAGTGATCACTCAGACAAGTCGTGCTTGTATTGTAGAGCTTATTTTGAACCATGACTCAGGAGAATCAAAACTGTGTGACCTCCTTAAATCTGTATTTAAATAAGTCAGTGTTGGATAAGTTCTCTAAAATAAAACTACAAACATCATAATACGAGCAGGGGTACAGTGTCAGTGTTGTGCCAGAATTATTTGGCTGCCGTATTTGTATTTATTTTGAAGGCCTCCCCCCTCTCACTGACATTTATCTTTGAAACAGCAACTCATGATATGACAACCATGCATGATATGTAAACAGGTTTCGAAGCAGTGTTTTTAATTAAACAGTGGCACAGGGCGACGTTTGTGATGTTTGGTTAGTGTGGTCTCAGTAATCCATTACTGATTTATTAAATTATCCCAGATAAGAACAGCAGTTAGTGGTCTCCTCTTTATCTTTAATACATGTAATGTTCTGTCACTTAAGGATTTCATTACTTAACTGTCCCTTCTTTGTATACACTGAGTGGAAGTCATAAATTTGATATGCCTTTGTCATTTTATCTGTCTGCTATGGCTGAATTTAAACAGCCATGTCTTATTCTCACTGGCAACAAATCCCATTTAAAAGAAATGACCTAATTGCCTGTTTCTCCTTATAGATTTGGTTATTCGCTCCATTCTGGGTGCTGAACCAAACTATGTGGCTTTTGTTCTGGTTTCCCAGGCACATATTTTCTGGTTGCAGGCCTTTTCCCCTCTGGCCCCCATTATTCTTCAGTGAGGGCAGTGCAGCTGGTGGAGAACACACACACACACACACACACACACACACACACACACACACACACACAAACACAAACACAGAGTCACCAGCTACGCTAGGACACATTGGCTATCTGGGAAAATAAAAGATTTGGCCAGCCTGTGGTCAGTTGGAAATGCAGCAGTCATTGTGAGAACACCCATGTAACCTTTGCCCTCGTTTCTGTGCTCACCCTGCAGGCATGGAAGAAGCGGTGGTTTCTTCTTCGCAGTGGCCGTCTGACAGGCGACCCAGACGTGTTGGAGTACTACAAGAATGACCATGCCAAGAAGCCCATCCGCGTGATTGATCTCAACTTGTGTGAGCAGGTATGATTTGTCGTTACAACCACGCAGCAAAGTGAAGGGTAGAGCTCCACATATAAAATGTATAATTCCAATCTTTATTTGAGGTATTTGCATCCCAAATACTTAAAAGCACAAACTGATGCTGTAGTTTTAACTTGCTCTTAGGTTATTGAGATGCAACCTTTATGCTCAGGGAGTTGAAAATATTCAGTCATCTATTTGTTTTCTTGACTAACTTGATATGAAGCTAACCCCTGTCGGTTGATCCATTAGGTGGATGCTGGGCTGACGTTCAACAAGAAGGACTTGGAGCACAGCTTCATATTCGACATCAAGACCATCGACCGTATCTTCTACCTGGTGGCTGACACCGAAGACGAGATGAATAAGTGGGTTCGCTGCATCTGTGACATCTGTGGTTTTAACCCCACTGATGACGGTAAGAATCGGCTTCTGAAGTCAGACGCACATCAGTATTAAACTTTTTGCAGCTAGCTTCTCTGACAGCTTTGTGTAGTGTTTCACAGACAACCAGAAATAATTCAGTAGTATTAAATCGGGCTGATTCACATCACCAGCAGAGATAACGCATTTAGTTAGAATGGAACTAAAACAATATTAGCTCGCTGGCTCAGCACTGTACATTTGACTGGTCTCCCTTTTGACTGTTGTGCCTCTCAAATATCTTCTTTCTCTTTGAAAGTTAGATGAAGCAGCATAATGTGCCAGAAGGCCACTATTCAGCATATTTCTCGGCCAGGGTCTAATGGTCCATGTGTTGATCCATGTGTTGTGTCGAAGCTCATATTACCCCAGTTCCTAATAGTGGATAATAAAGGCGTTTGTGTGCCTGTAGGCCTCACTGCCTCTCTCCTTCGTTCTTTCTCTCTTACCTGGTTTAAATTGTCTCTCGTTTCCCTCTCTGTCTCTGAACCTAAAGGTAAGCTGCACCATTTGCATCTCAGTTCTAGTCCTCTTTGTCCCTCTTGTCATATAAATGCGAAAGCATTTTAGTGTGACGAACACTGGCTTAGAAGTTGCACTAATTCACCATCTGGCATATCACGACACTGAGATTCTTTTAGGTGAAGTATGTACTTTTTAAACCTGACACTAATTATTCTGCTCCAAGGTCCTTCTCTCACGGTATTGTGACAATGCCTCCGTTTCACAAACGCATGTGTTACAGGGCAAGTCTGATAGTAACACTTGTGGCACTTCTGCTCCAGAATATTTGAAAATAGCAGATAAAGCCCTGATGTAAAAACAAATAGTGTGATTTTTCAAAGAGAAACTGTCTAAAGACATAAAACATCTCTGCAGATAACCTCACAGTTCCTCTTACAAAAGAATGTCCTTGGCTTTCCCTTTCGTGGCCACTTACACTTCTCTGCATGTAAGACCCAGTTCCCACTCTTCTGTTTTGTGTGGCCACGCTACAGTGCAGATATAAGAGGAGAGAACATTAGGTGGGCTTGGATTCGAAGGCTCAGAGAGAGTGTAGGAGGTATATATAAATGTGCGTATGAGCAGAGGGGATTTCCCCTTTTCCTGTATGAATCAGCATTTAAACTTTCAACCAAGAAATGGGGGGGGAAAGGGAAGATGATAACAAAGGAGAGAGGAGCAGATGATGCACGTAGAGACAGAGATATTTACTGAAAGTAAGAGAAATAAGGGACCTTGTGTTGGATAAAAGTACAACAGTTAAAGAGTGGGAGGAGAACTGTGAAAAGGGAGAAAGAAGGAAAAAAAAAAGAAGATATTTCACTCAGCATAGATGTATTTCACTCGGCCATCTTTTCTCTCATTGCAGTTCAACAGTCGGTCCGAGCAGGAGCAAAAGGTTTTGGAAAGGACTCTGATATTTGGTGTGACAAAACAGAGACCTTGAGGAAACGCTGTCTGAGAAAGAGAGTGTGTATTTCGAAGGCAAATGCAGTTTTCAGACTGTTAACTAATAACAGAGGGTTTGAGTGAAAACAATGATGAAAATACTTCATCATGAGTTTGTTTTTTGTGTAATCTCAGAGTTTGCCAGTTGCCAGTGTTATTTAGGGAATATTGTCACACACAGGAATCACAGTCTTCACCTCAAGCTGGACTGTTTAAAGGTTTTTATTTCTCTCAGGAAACCTGAGTGAGGGTGGAGGCGGTTGTGGCTTCATGGATCAGCTGAAATGGGAAACTCTGTGTTATAGCTGCAGATTCACTGCTTTGATTGAGGGGTTAAATTAAATAAACAGAATATGGGGAGCTGTTCCAGAGAGAAATTTGAGATCTGTCATCAAGCTGCTTCATCCGAGTGTAACTACACACACCAGTCACACAATTTCGGACATTACAGAGGTATAAAGTTGATGTAGTGTCAATCAGACACTGACTGCAGACATCGGGTTGCTAGGAAACAGCTTGGATCTGGGTTTGCTCTCACAGTGTTTTCACAGTTTTGTTTGCTAGTTTGTTTACTGTCCTCCTAATATCAACTGTACTGTCTCTGCAGCCTTGGGTCCACAGAAGTAGCAGAACCTCACTTGTTTGTACTCAGGGTGCCAAATCGCACTATAAAACCCCATTCCTGAAGATAACATGTTATGTTTCTGAGTGTCCCTCTAGTTTCTGCTGTTGTTTGTGGAGGCCATCACTATTTACATTGCTTTTGAAAATGTGGCTTGATATTCCAAAGACGAAAACACTATAGTCCTGAGAGGAGGTAATCCCGTGCCTTCTTGTTTCTGTTCTCCAGAAGCCGCAAAAGCTGCTCACCAGTCAGCCATCGGAGGCCTGGTAGTGGACACGCCCCCACATCCATCATTCAGTAACATTGCTGGTCCAGCAGCTGTACTGTCCAGCGTGCCTCCTCCCTACCAGCCGGTCAGTGTGCGGCACCTGGACTCTCAGTCCAGCTCAGAGGAGCCTCAGGATTACCTGTGGCTCGTCAACTGTGAGAGTAAAAAGCCTGAACCCAACAGGTGAGTTTGTGTGTGTAATCCTACATAATGCATATTATATGTATAACTCTCCACATTGATTTTTCTGCAGTGCTCTTCTGTGATATAAGCTTCTCTCTGTACATTTTTTCAGCCCATTTGTTCTCGTTGTGCGTTTCATCAGTACTGCCACTCTTGTCCTTGTCTCTGCTGTGTGGTGTGTGTAGCTCAGTGCTGCTCCACTCTCCATTGGACGGAGACCAGGAGTATTTGCTCCTGGAGGAGTGTGAGAGCAAGACTCTTCCTCCACAGGCTAGTCTGTGAGTGGCCAGCGTTCAGCTGGAACTGCCTGCTTGTGTGGTGTGCTACAAGTGTTTATATAAAAAGAAAGGGGACAACACTTCATACACTACTTCTGACTTACATGCATTTAGCAGATGATTATTAGTGATCATTTGATAAGAGTGGTTTCAATCTTTAGCTACTAGCTACTACTTTCTATATCAAAACTATCTAAGACTAACTTTTACTTTACTTACAGTAACCTAGTATTGATTTTGCCACTGCCTGCATGTCTAGAAATGATGTAACTGCCAATGATTGTCCACTTTACCCAAAAAGTGTTGCGTGTTTGTGAAGAAATACCAAAGATAAGTGATAGAAATGTCTGAATGTCTCTTCAGGTGAATTACGATGGCTTGCAAACAGATCTGTGAAGTTTGACCATGAATGTGAGAATAGCTGAACTTCTCTGAGGCTACATCCACACGACGTCTTCATTTGAAAATGCATTAACTCTGCTTCAGAGGCGCCTGGTGTCCACACTACTCCCATCGCTCTGTTTTAGTCTGAAACAGAGATGGATACAATGACGTAGAAATCACTTGGTGATTGGGTCTTTTCAGTCACAACGTAGCCTTTGCTGATCACATTACCCTTTTGCAGAAGACAACAAACTGCAACATGGATCATTACTTACAAGCGTTGATGATCCTGTTAACAGTTGTTTACAACGTTACAACTCTTGCATGTGTAGGAGACAAGCTAATATTTTCAGCAATCTGTGACAATTCCCGTGTACACTAGCAAACACGTATGCATGCCAAGTATATAGGGGTGGTCACATGATAAACGTTTACAGGCGTGTTAAAACTGACACCGAGCCAAAACAGACAGACATTGTTTTAGTTTGAAATGCAGTTGTATGGATTTAGCCTAAATCATCATGTTTCTTGTGGATGTTTGATTCTCTGGTCTTTATGTTTTTTTTCAGAGCCCATGCTGAGTGTTCCAAGTCTACCTCTTCAGAGACAGACCTGAATGACAACCTCCCCTCTCACCGCACGCCTACGTCCTCCACCTCCTCAGCTAAACACACCTCGCACAACGGCTTCTTTCCCCAGCACCCGGCCACTGCCTCCGCCTCTTCCATCTACGACTCTCCCCCATCACGCGGTGCCTCACTCTCGACCGATGGCAGCCTTTACCAACTCCCCCGCAGCTACTCACAGGACACCGTTCTGCTGCCGAAGTCAGCCTCCTCACCTCCACCCCACCCAGACGGCGGGGATGCCTCTGAGCTATACGTCTTCAACACCCCATCGAGGAAGCCCTCGATGGAGTCACAGTTGCGCAACCTTTCCATTAGTTATGATATTCCACCCACACCTGGTGCAAACGGTACCTACCAGGTGCCCCGCACGTTGTCGTCAACAGGTGGAGGCTCAGAGGGTGGGGGAGATGTAGTCCCCCCCCCAAGACCACCCAAGCCTTCGCTCAGTTCGCTCAGTTCGCTCAGTTCCACCTCAGGACCCCCACCCCCTCCTGCTGAGCGCTCACCTACGGACACCTATTGTGTGCCCCGCTCAGCCTCAGAGACTGATGGGAACTATTGTGTGCCTACTGGTGCTGGGAATAAGGCCTTACGCAGCAACACTATTGGCACTGTGGACAGTTCACGCCTCCTCAAAGGTTTGTGTTGGAAGGTTTTTTTTTTGCCATTGGAGTAGAAATTTCATTTGCTTTGAAAAACTTAAAAAAAAAAGAAAATATGCTTTATTATACTGAAATATAACAGTTGTACAATCACACAGCAGCTTTCCTCTCTAAAGTCTTGACCTTATTTGTTCAGGGATAGTTTTCATGAACACTATAAACTGCTGTGTGACGCTTTTGCACAGTTTACTAGTCCGTGTTAACCCATTTCACTTTCCTTTGATAAGAGACCACCGGAGCTTTTGGGAGGTTTTCTTCCAGCTGTAGTTCTGGTTTTCACCTTTGCGCTTCTTTTTTGTTCACAATCTATTCAAATTGTCAAAAGCTCCGTTCTCAACACAGAGCTGACAGTTTTCAGCAGATGCCTTCAGGGTCTCGATGATAAAGGAACTCGGGCGATGGTTTGTGCGGCAATTCCAATCGTGTGTATACAACACGCAGATTTAACATTTAAATGCAAGCAAGATGGGTCTTCTTCATACGTCTTCACTTGCCACAGATATCTTGAGTAGCAGTAGTTGGTTTAACAGTAATACTTTTATTCTTGTGATACATGTTCACAAGTTCATATCACATAACAGCATCATCAACTTTGTTTTTTATTTACTTTTTATTCATCTTAAGAAGGAAGCTTGCGATGCCACCTTTGCTTACAAATTGGCATTTTGCTACCAAACGTGTAACACAGCACTGGCGTCGTGTCCCACTATGCCGGCTTGTTTATGCAGCTGTTATGGTTCTGTCACCTCCTCCACTGTCAGCTTCTGTTTTTTGTATTTTTTATACAGAATGGCGAGACGGAATAAAGGTACAACATTCCCACCCTGACCAGGCTGTGTTAAAGGGGCTCAGGAGAGGAGTGTGAAAATCGGTCATATCCAAACCTGAGAAGATCTATATTGAAGAGAGTTAGAAAAACAGTTAGAAAGTATTAAAGTTAACCCTAAATAGGACAAATCTTAAATCAATGCACAACACAAAATAGTTTGTTCCTCCACTTAGCCCTCCCTCTTGTGGTGACAAATGTTTTTACAGAAGAATTAGTGGCAAGATGATTGCAAGTCTCCGGTGAAACTCAGTTCTCCATCTTATCTGTGCTGAACATGTATAAAACTCTTAAACTAGCACCCATTGCACACATAGTGAATATCGAAGGTTCACCTGATGCTGAGTTGTATGCTTTCACATTGAATGGGTTAAGGCTGCTGTGAATATTCCTCTGAACATGAGACTGGATGGAAGGATTGATCTCCACTCTGCATGTTGATGACAAAGGTGTCCAGAGGTGTTAGAGGAACCAAAATGAAAATTCACTGTGAAGCATAGGTGAATTATTTGCTCTGTAATAATGGAAGGATTTCATCTGACACATTTAAAACATATTTGTGTAGATTTGTCTGGAAGAGGACATGTCTCGTTATAATTATTGCCCGTCATGGTCTCACCCACTCAGTCTTCCTCAGCTGACACTTTCATTTGCCGCACATGCTCTTTCTAGCGCTGCTGTGGTTCTTGAGGCTCTAAGTGAAATGCATTAGTGTCTGCATCAGTGTATAATGAGAGTTCCAAAAACACAAGTAATGTACCTGACGTTAGAGCCCTCGCTCTGTCCCACTATATAAATCACTTTTTGTCATGATACAACATATTTTAACTCAAAATGAAGGCATCATTTTAAAGGTTCAGTGTGTAAGATTTAGGTGAAAGGGATTTTTGGCAGAAATTGAATATAAAATAATCCTAGTGATGTTTTCACTGGTGTGTTTCATCTAATTGTATGAATTGTTGTTTTCTTTACCATAGAGTGAGCCCTTTATATTTGTTATTTACATGGAGGGTGGGTCCTCTCTGTGGAGGTCGCCATGTTTTTTTACTGTCGTCTAAAACCTTTTTTACGTTTTCATGATAACTGAAGTTCACCACAGGTTCTCTTTCATGTTGGGAACGGGAGGATGAGATGAGGAGTATTCAGCTGCAACATGAAACTTCACCTCTAGATATCACTAAATTTTACACACTGAACCTTTAAGTGGAAAATAATGAAAACTATCACTTCTACTGTTTTTCCCATTAACTTCCAGTATATTGCAATAATGTGTATATGTGGTAATAATGATGTGTGTCTTTGCAGATTATGGATCCCAGGAGTGCTATGACATTCCTCGATCATTCCCCTCCGACTGCTCGTTTGACTTCAATGAAAGCTTCAACAGTTACTTTGTAAGTGATATTCTCATAATACTGTTGATCTCTGCTCTGCTTTTAAGAAAGTGGCTGACACCTTAAAGCGGAACCTCCTGTGTTGTGCACAGCAAAGACTTTTTTTTTGCACTCTATTTTCATTTCTACTGCTGCATTTTTATCCTTGCTCCACCAATTAATTGTTGATAGTAGAAACATCCAGGGTGATGGACCAGATTCAGCAGTTTTTAAACTGAAATTTACTTAATTTAACGTTTTGTACAGCTGCTTCATATCGACAAACACTAAAGAAAACTTAAAAGATCAGCTAAGTCTTGTTTTAGCTAGCAGTTTTCTTTTAAGGCTACATCCATACTAATACATTTTCATTTTGAAGCAGCCTTTTAAAACATAAACAATGTCCGCACATACAAGCTTTTTAGTTCCATGTCTGTAATAATCATCACATGACCATGAATGTACACTGGGCATGTTAGCTGTGCAGCTGGTTTACTGCTCATGTTATCTTCTGCCCCTGAGCGTCTACCTGTAATTCCTCAGTTTGTGGTGGTGTAATATTAGCTGACAACTATCAAAAACCACATGTTGTATGTTTTTGTGTTGGAAGTTCATCCTTGAATTATTAATTTTTACCACATCTTGTTAGTTTTCCACTTCAGAGCCTTCCACCAGCTGTGTCTAATTTTTTTTTACGATCACATGCTTTTTGCTTTGTCACCCTCAGAAAAACAAAGGAATGATAGCATTGGGCAGCCAGTCCACAGAAGAGGTCGACCAGAACTACGTACCCATGAGTGCCAACTCACCGTCACATCATCGCTCGGGCAGTTTGTCAGAGCCAACACATGAGCCCAACTATGTGCCCATGACTCCGAGCACCATGGAGTTCTCCTCTCTGGGAAAGCAGGTTCCCCCGCCCGCACACATGGGATTCCGCTCGAGTCCCAATACCCCCCCTCGCAGGCCAATACTCAGCGACTGCCAGCCCCCACCTGTGGACCGAAATCTCAAACCTGATCGCAAAGGTGAGAGGATAGTATGTGTGTGTGCATGTGTAGTTACGACTTGGTCCGATGCTGTTTTGTGGTTTTTTCTCGTTGGTGCTGTGGGTTTAACATGTGCTGACGTCTTTTCCTGCTCTTAACTTGTTTCACTCTGCTCAGTGTTCACTAATGCAACTACAGGCTCTGTCTTAAACTCAGCTGCTATTTTCATACTGCTGGCTCATGGTCATAAAGCCATCATTTCTTACCATTCTCAAAGTAATCTATTTCTTTATCATCTTTCATTGTGAGAAGATTCTCTCTCATTTTGTCTCCCTTGGTTCGTCTGGCATTTTAAATACCACCATCCTCCTCTGGGTCAGTCCTTGACCATCGCCTTTCAACTTTAATGAATTAGTTTGGTGCCCCCTACATCTTTTTATATCCAACACAGTTCACCCCTTGTCAAAAGCACTTTTGTCCCAAGCTCAAGAGGCCCTATCAACCATTTTGGAGGGGGCTGGTCCCTGTGCCATGGAGTGACTGAAGCCCGGAGTGGTCACCTCCATCCCCTTTGTTCCCGTCATCTGAATGGAGCTCTTTGATGAAAGACCTTTATAGCAAAGGGGAATTACAATCTTGGCAGATTTAAAGGCTGAGTAATGTACAATGAGAGAAAGAGTTGAAGAATGACAAGGAGACACAGAGTCGTCCCATAGGCAAAACCTAATGCCCTTATTTGGGGATGTTTTTGTCTCTGAAGAAAATGGGCCATTTTATGGAGTTTTAAATTTCTCAGAGGGGAATCCTCCCATGCATGACATGCTGTTTTTTTCTTAGGCTTTTTAGTCAGTCAGCTCCAAATTTGGCTTCCATCATTGCTGGACTATCACAATTTAAAGATTTATAAAAAAGATTTGTATTACTCCAAATCATCAACCAGTCCCAGGGAATTGCTCATGTTTCATTTAGACAAAACTAGGAATCGTCAGTACTTATAAAACCTTCATGTACCCTCACAGTCTACAAAACGTAATTATTTTGGCAGACAGCACAATAGAATATTCATAACCCTTGAATTCTGCATGGTAAATACTTTGTGGTAGATGCACTGTTATTACAACCTTTATACACTCAGGTTGAGCACTGTCATGTCTGATCAGCCTCTAAATACTACAACTAATGGAACCATAATTGAGAAAGGTGTCCCTGTATCTCAGATATACAACTACAGGTCTTAACCCACTTGATGTTGAATAGATGGTTAGATAGATAGTTAGTTTTCCATCACATCCAGAAAGGTATTACAGTTAAAAGATATTGCCAATATTTACATTTGGGCCCTTTTAGCTTTTCTCACATTTATCACTTCGTCTTTTCCTTCATATTTTTGTTGTTTCAGTTTTCATAGTTAACCTTAAATTCACATTTAACACTATTCACCGGAGCATCTTATTCGACAGACTTCGAAATATTTGTTTTAGGAGAACTTGCAGAATCTGTGCTCAGCTTTAAGTACAGGTGTGAATATTCATAAATGCATCCAGATATCC
This sequence comes from Paralichthys olivaceus, assembly GCF_024713975.1. NCBI lineage: Eukaryota > Metazoa > Chordata > Actinopteri > Pleuronectiformes > Paralichthyidae > Paralichthys > Paralichthys olivaceus. The sequence continues at coordinate 7,866,601 of NC_091100.1, forward strand.
GATTACTAAAGCTACATTCAGAGGTGGTCTGGGACACGTGACCACATAATTTTTGCTGTGTGAAAACAAATGTGTCCTGGGCCACATATGAAGGACCACCTACTCAGCTGATGTCCTCCAACCTGCTATTTATTATATCATATTATATATATAGATTATATATTTTTACAGTGTAGATTCAGCTCTCATCAGTGTAAAAAATATTGTTTGCATGGGTGCTTGGATTTGGGATTTAAGATACTTGAATCTGATTGCAGCTAAATTTTATTTTAGAAATGACACATAGACAAGTGTCTATAATGAATTCAGGGTGTGGACAGAAATCTTCATAGCTGATATTACGAAATGTTGTGAGTTTGATAATCAGAATGAAACTGAAGATAAATAAACATTTATGAGAAACGTCATTATTCAGAAGCATTTACATGAGTATGTTTTAGATATAAGTTGACGATCACATGCTCCTCAGATTTATTCTTTGATATTATTCATTTCTTCTTATTCACCATGAGCCATGCAAAACTCATCTGTACTCTGGATTAATTCCAGTCACTATCAACTGTATTCATCCTTTGTGCACTTCTTTCTCTGCTTATCGTAGCCATGTGTTGTGAAGGTTTTGACATCTGTGGTCAAGGCCAGTCAGCGGCTTGTCGACAGCTTTCATTTTATTTCATTAACACCATTTGTGATAAATTAACTCTCTCAGTTTTAAGTTGTGGTGCATCTTGTCTTGATTCGTGTGTTAATGTAAAAGAAGCCACGTGCCTCGTCAGTGAGTTACTCTGCAGATTTGTTTGTGCTCTTCTCAACATGACATGATTTCTCCGTGTACTCTCTCAGTGCTTATACACTGCTCATCGTGCATGCACAGCTGTGATGTCAGTCTTTGTGTGGGAAGCGGTGGTGCATGGATTGAGGTGCATGTTGGGCAGTATGGTTCTGCTGTTGTCATGACAATCATCCTCTTGATAACTGTGCTGCACAAAAAGGTGATTGGGTGTACGTGAGGGTGTCGGCGAAGTCTCGTCTTTTGCTTTGCATGGCAGAGTAGTTCTTAGGCAGGCTTCAACTGTTGTGATCACCAAAAGAAAGTATAATAAGTCTTCTTTCACCAATCAGGTCAGAGTCCTAAAATAATAAGAGCAAAAGGTGTCGGTTTAGAGCGAACCGACTCTCAAACCGTAGGTGAATTCCCAAGGGGACGACGCAAGGGTAGGTAACCCACACTGATCTGCCATTGTGTATCTGAAAACTTTCCATTCTTTGATGTGATCTGTCCAAACTTCATGTTGACTCTTTGCATGTTGTAAGTCGTGTTCTGTGGGGTTTCTCTCGTTTCTCAGGCCTGTTGATTTTGTAAGAGATTAACTGTGTGCACTCCAGAATCAGCTCAAACACATCTTAATATTTACTGTCTGTAAAGGGCACATTCATCCACAGGTTTAAAAATATGAAATGGACTCTCACACCATACGTAGTTTGCTCTGGTCAAATCAGTTTTAGCATTTTCCCCCTCGGTTTGATTTCTTTTCAGGTGATGATATACTGTATATGCTCCGCCTATTGGCAATATGTGTCAGAGGCGGTAGCAAGAAAGTAAAAAAGGAAATAATAAGTTACTGAAGTTTACCTTCTGCATATTGTTTAAAGACCTGGGACGATACGTCAAATTAGTCCTCTGACATGTCAAAAATGATTCCCACTTCAGCTACTTTAGCTCACACTTCGGATCGAGGTTGATTCACGTTCCCACCGTAAACAAATCATTCAGAACCAGACTGAAGGTACCATGGGAGAAATCAAACCAGAGTGTGAATTTACTGGATCAGACACTGCAAAAAAACTGCAGGTGTGAAAACTCCCTAATAAAAACAGGGGTACCATGGTGTTCACTTCATGCATGTTGGATAACACTTGTCACAGTAATGGAGCTCATGAACATGTGCAATATACCTTGAAATCAAAACTTTTAGTACTATAAAAAATTGAAATATCCCCTCATCCAAGTACCATAAGTTACTAACATTTCTCTTCCAAAATATTTCTTGTTTTGTCTTTTTTGTTTGCAGTTCAACATGTTGTGCTTCCAAAACACACATTGAGATGTAACAGCCAGAAAAACTCTCACATAGACTCTGGGAAGTAGTAGATAGCTCCTCAGGAAAAAATGTAACAGGGACATCATGTCATTATAGAGAATGCGCTCTTTAATTACATTTTTTTAATTTAACAGGTTATTGTACAATTTGTACTTTTGTTGATCACATTTTCAGCCATTTTATTACTAAATAAAAATGGTTAAGATAAAAGTGGAAAATAATGAGCCAAGTTTGTGCTGTTAACATGTAAAGTTAACATGTGATCATTTTAGTTTTTAGTTTTGAATCTGCATTAGAAATGACTCTGATATACAACACTAATTTAAGCACACGCAGGTTTAATAACCCAACATTTCTATCCAACATTTCTGCTGTTGAACCTTTTCACCCTTACTTACTGTACAAGTACATTTAGTATGTGTCTTTAGCAGTGTCTGACTGGTATGTGTACCTTGCTTCAGGAAGACCTGCTCCACTGGAGATCAAACCGGTGCCAGAGTGGGAGGAGCCCTGTACGCCTGTCCGCTCACCCGTCACACGCTCATTTGCTCGAGAGTAAGTATCTAAAACTTTTTGTGGAGAATTTCTTATAATTCTTCTATTTTATTAACTACTAAAGGCATGTTCACACTGTTCTCTGCTTTCCCACAAGCCTTGTCTGTGTTTTTAGTTTGACATCCAGTGGGGATGCTGTGGAACATCTTGTGTGTTTAGCTCTTCAAAGTTTAGAAACTTTTTAGAGAAACACAAAATGCGAGACAATAATAATAAATGACTGCTGTTCATCTCCTGTTGATTAATGCCGGTGATGTTTTTATGGAAACTGTGTTGTCCTACCTTCTCCTTATGTTACCAGCATAAAATGCAGTTGTAGATTAGTTCCCCTTTCTTTAGGATCATGTCTTTTGGTGTGAACATGCCTTTTTTTTCCAGTGGATACAATTAACCAAAGAAGTAGGCACTAACCCTTCATGCATTACTGTAGCCACTTTGTGACCTAAGTAGCACTGCTCCCACAAACAGACCTGGGATCTGCCTCAGAGCTACATTACACTGACTTAAGTTTGTTGGCTTATCTGGGATGAGGTCTATTTCTGTGCTTAGTGCTGCAGGGACTCTGTCAGCTGCAGTGGTTTATAGCTGTGGCTGTTATGTCTTGTACTATGTTTTGTACTCACAAGAGACTGCATTTGCCTGGAAGTCAGTGTGTAAACATTGTGAATGCTGCTCAGTTTCTCTAGGTTTCCAATGCCAGCGAGACCCCCGTCAGTGCATAGCACGGCCTCCAGCACTGACTCCGAGGACTGTGAAGAGAATTATGTAGCCATGGTCTCTAATATGTCCACAGATGAACCAGTATGTAACACATAACTATCCTCTGATATAAGAAGTTGCATGGTTACTTTTTTCTTCTCAAATCACAGAAAAGGCTACAGAAATAATTGTGAATATCTAATTTGCTTTTATTGTGATGTCAGGTTTGTTTGCAGTTGTCCCTAATTACATTAAATATACAGATGCACCACAAATATATTTAAGACTTGGTCTGAGGTAGATACATGTTCTCAGGGTTGAACATAGAAATCTTAATTTCCGGTCCTTGCTCCTCTCCCTGAGCCATACATTAACCTGGACTAATTACTGGTTGCTGCAGACGGACTCCTCGACAATTTAACTCTCTTTCTTTGCAGCTTCTTCTTCTTCTCCTGCTGCTCAGTTTTCCTTATCCTCTTATTTTATATTCTTTTGCTTTTCAGGATTTTTAAAGAATGCTTGTTTTTGTTAAATCAGTACCCTTACTGTTAGTCAAAAGACCCTGTTTAGTTATTTTGGGGGATGGATGTAGTCAGTCAGTATTTGAACACTACAGCATTTTAAATTCTAAAGAATAATACTGGCGACTCGCTCTGTCAACAGGGGATTCTTTCTCTTACAGTTTGGGTATTAGATGTAGTGTTTTCCTATTTTTCTTGCTCTAACAATTTTACATTTTTCCTTACATTTGCTTAAATATGTTCTGCTAATTTCCTTTTCTTTCTTCACTCATGCTCATTTCTTTCTCCCTTGTTCCTCATTTCTCTGACCTCATCAGGCTCTGGCTTCATCCATTTTCTTTTTTCCTGCATTTTGTTCTTGACCATCCTCTGTTCTCTTTTTTTTGTCTTCCCCCTTTGCGGCTACTTCCTTCTTACTGTGTGTAGAGAGGAGTCCTTCTACTGCACGGTCCCCATCACCCCTGTAAAGAGGGAGATGGAGGAACTTGACACCATAGAGGAGGTGAGCAGGGTTGTCAGGTTAGACATGCATGGCCTGCCCTGTCAGAACACGTGAGGTCACCAGTTTCAGGTGCTAGTAGATGAGAAATTAAGGAAGTAGAAGGAACAGACCTTGCTTTATTAATTTCAGCAGCTACAGGCTTGAATAGTTTGCAGTGATTTTAGCCGTCATATACCATCATTTACATTTACATCTTACATTTGATCTATTCTAGTTCTGTCATTATCCTAGCTCTAATAACTCCACACCACTTGTAGTATAAAATTAACACTGCCTATAGGTCCAACATGTGTTGTCAAGTGTGTTGTCACAATACTAGAACTTTGACCTGTTCTACTAAATGTCTTTATTCTTACATTAAATTTGATGCAGAGATATAAAGACAAAAAAAACTGTAAATATAAAGTGTCACTGAAACACTACTTTGTTGTATCGTGAAAATATGAAATGTTCCATAAAATGTGCAAATAACAAATCTAACAAAGAACCATCCCTTTAAATAATACAAAAGTAAACATTTAAAAAACATTTTGACAAGTCATTTCCTTTACATTGCGCAGCTTTGAAGTGAATGAAGTTTTGGCGTGCTGTTTGATTTGACAGACAATTATTGTTGGCTGTATTTGAGAAATGTTGAATCCATCAGTGGCCAAACTTTACCGGTTTGGTACTTGTCAGACACGGAACCAGCTTCATGAAAATAAGTTCACTAATTTAACAAATACGTTCTTATAAATGATCAACTTCATCTAAATACTTCCACAATGTACTACTTGATTTAACAACCACTTTACATGGACAGTGATTGTGTTGAGGACTGTATAGTCAACTTAATCTTTCAGCCCTCTCTCTGTCATTCAGGAAATGTTCAAATCCACAAACAATCTGTCACTGAATGCAAACCCTAACTTAACGTTAATTCAAATATCAGATCTCAAAGATATTTTGGTTATTGTGACAACACAGGACTTTATTTGAATATGCACTCTGTTTTACTCAGACACTGCCTGAGTGTTTCTGTTCTCTCAATAAAAACCTCATTCTCTGGCCTATGTAGAACATGAAGCTTGTTCCGCCCATGACAGCGGATGGTGGTAGCAGCCCCATGGTGAAGCCAAAAGGAGACAAACAGGTGGAGTACCTGGATTTGGATCTTGACCCTGGCAAGTCCACCCCACCTCGAAAGGTAAGAAGGATTGCACCTTGAGCCACACTTTCACGATTAAGAGGTTAGAAGGATTCTCAACTCTGACCTTTACAAACGTATTGATTTTCTTTGTTTAGATGAAAAGCAATGGAACTGGTATGGCAGCATCAGATGAGCGTGTTGACTATGTGGTTGTGGACCAGCAACGGACACAGGCCCTTAAAAGCACCCAGAAGGCCTGGAAAGAAGTCCGCCAATTAACAGAGACGGACACCCTTGTCAAAGGAGCCAAGTGACCCTGTCGCCTTAACCACCAAGCCACCCTTCAAACCCCCAAACCACTGGGCCATTTTCTCTCGTGTTGGCTCTGGTCTGTGCTTTGGGGCGGTCCAGCCGTCACGTTCCACCTCAACAAGATCCTTTGTGTGTTGGGGCCAGTGGAGCTTCATAGCCACTCAACTGTCTTTAGTTTACATTGCTGTCAGGCCAAAAACAGCCATGTGTGTACAGTTGTAGGAAGAGGTGCACGCCAGGAATAAGCTGTGTGCAGTATGAGAAGGTGGAACGACTGGACTTGTCCTCCGGGTTTGACTTAAGTAGACTCATGAACTTTGAACATTCACTGCCTCCTATATTGGATTATTTTTATTTTGTTTTGATGCGCTGAACCAGAGTTAACATTTCCTTAAATTATAATGCTGTTTATTGTTTTGAAGTGTAAGATAAATCACTTGATAACATGATCATAATACAATGCAACATTCTACTGGTTAGCACAGTTAACAATGTTTAACTATCAGTGTATCCTGTTTGAGCGGGGTGAAATTTCCCTGGGCACCATCCACAGCTCAGTTTTACTTTTTAGCAGAAACTGTCTGAGGCAACTTCAAACCAGATCCCTAAATTTTTCCTTTTTTTTCAATGCAAAGGCAGTTGAACTTGTTCATTTTACACGTAACCAAGTGCTCTAGTGAAGCTTTGGATTCACTCAAGGTTTAATCAACTGAACATGATTTGATGTCCATTTACTTTGTAAGTTGAGATGCTCCAATCTGTTAAAATGGAAGTGCAAAGACTGTACAAAAGTGTTATGTATATAAACAGGAAAAGTGTCCTTTATTTGTATGGAATATCCAGTGTGTTTGGCTCGAACGTATGTGGATTCTGCAGGGTAGAATCCTGTGCCTTTCTACGGTGGTATCAGGACTTGTGATTAATGAATGAATTACTGTGAGTTTTTTGAACGTGACAGGTTTTCTATAAGTTATGCAAAGGTATCAAACTTAGGCTACAGAGAGAAAATATCAGGTACTCTTCATAAATGCAAACTAATACAACTATCCACTTCTAATTTATTTCTCAATTTATTTCATCAGGTGGACATCATATCCACGTTTAGCTCAGTATTGTTGATTCATATGGAGGAACATTTGCTAGTCTGTTAAAATGTTTAGTTTGACATACGTTGGTCAATTAGTTCATATTCCTCATTTCTCTCTACTTTTAGGATTCATTTAATTCAAATTGAACTGGCATACAGTGTTGGGAAATCCACTGCCTCATCAACTTGATACATCTTTCATAGACAGTGCAAAAGTCTCTCTGCATAGATCTGTACTTTACTAACCTGTGAACTCTCAGTCCGAAGTCCCGAGCATGTGCTGCCACAAGATAAAATCATCGCTGTACATATTTTGCCATCAGTTAGATTAACATATATCATTTGAGAAATGTGCCTACTAAGTCGTCTTCATTCTACTTCACTCTTTCCTTACAGCAGTCTCTTTGTGACGCCGACTGCAAAGCTGATGACGCTTTATCTTTTTTAATGAATCTCAACAGAGAATGTAAATTTTAAAAGTGGACTAAATAAAATCAAACCTCTTACGCTTGTGTTGTGTTTTCAATTCGATTGCCTTGTGACTCAATCACACAAACGAGGAAACCAGAGTCAAACAGTGGGAAGACACGGGCTTCAGCGCTACAGTATCTATGTGTCTATGAGCACCACAGTTACTGTGTGACATCTGCTTCTCCATGAAGTCGGGGTAGATTCATTTTCCCTGAGTTCACAAGTCGGAACTTTTTAAAGTACGAAGTCTGTGAATTCCGATTCTCTCTGTCTCTCCAGAACGCAGCATCACTCAGGCTGTGGAATTAGCTTCATCAAAAACTTCTCTTCCGTCCGCCATCTTGGTTCCAGGTCACTCGACACACCTGTGGTAGAAACATGAGGAACAGATATTGAAATGTTTGACCTCGGTTTGAGTTTGAATCTGGAAAAGTCTTCAGAACAAAGGTGAGCTTCTTTCTAACATCATCGATATTAAACTTAGTGTAGCAAAGATTAGCTTTTATCTTAGTGATGGCTAGCATCTGTTAATGTGAGCTAACACAGAGCAGGTGATGTAGCATCTAGCCTCGTTTCTCAGGTTTGTGTGTTCAGCTCAACTCATGACATTTTCAAAACGATGCTGTCTGACTCTAAAAAAACGCATGAAAATGTTTCAATTAGCCGTTAGCAGCAATGGTAATTATTTAAAAGGAGCATTTAAATTACAATTTTTGAAGAGCAATGTGTTGTATGTTCTCTATAAGCCTCCAAGACTAGACTTTAGCACATGCTACAGTTTCTGTGTGTCTAAATACAGGTGGTTCTTTTTTTATTGGTTTTTAAAGACGTAGCAAAGATGACACCGATACACCAAATAGACAAGTGTAAAACTGATGAGATGAGGCAGAATAAGAAAACAGAACATAAACACACTAGTTTACAGAGTAGTTTACTTCTGTAAAGAAATATCAATTTCATGAAATAAAAGGCACAGGTAAATATCCCACATAGAAAATAAAAGGCTGCCACACCTCAGAACAAAGCTCCGATATAGAGGAGCAGAATGTAGTTCGGCTGAGACAGCCAGTTCATTTTAATGCATGTTTGCTGTAGGAGATGTATTCTGAACATTTTCACCACAAAGACAACAAAAATGATGTCATCTGTCCAGGTGCGCCCAGAATCTAACATGTTCTGAAATCAAATCATTTTGCAGTTCATACTAAAGGTTGAGTCAATGCAGATTACTTGATCACAACCAAAAGGTTTCCAGGATACAGTTGACAACTAGACACTGATCTTGATCCTACACTAAGACCTTTTGTAAAGTTTTGTGACAAGTTAGATGCAGATGTAGAAAAGATTCAGTGTTTCAGTGTAAAACATATTTTAATGTAGCGGTCAAACATTCCCTCGGTCTTGTTCTGATCCAAGGTTTATTCATTCTGCTTTAAAGGAAAATTCAGTTTAGTTGAACTTCCCATTCCTAGTTTTTGTTCCACATAGAGCGTTTTGCAGCATTGATGTGTCAGGTTACTCAAATCAAATCTCCTCTCTGTTAAGGTCCCAAAGAGGCCAGGACTGCAATTTAGAATCACTTCACAAAGCCAAAATGTCACAAGTGGACTGTTTTTAATTTTACCTGCATTGACCACTAGATGGAGTTGTTGTTTGAAGAAGTGTGTGATTCTCTGCAGCCTCCAGTGCAGTCACTTCTCTTGAAATCCTCTTGAGCCTCTTCACAGCTGTGGAAGCCTCAGTAACATTTACAATTTCCTTACTGTGAACTTGACCTGACAAGATGCTCCTGTTTTCTTTTTTCTTTCAAGTTACTAAAATGTTCTGTGGGCAAGGCCATTGAATTGTAATTTGTAATATAGATTTTTTTCCCCCTCAAGACTCAGATGTCCATATCTGGCTGTTTTCAGCACAGCATGTTCATTAGGCAAATTAAATTGTTTATCATATACCATATCTAATTTAGTGGTGTCTCCACTGGCAGGATGCTTCACAGAGTTTCTTTAAAGTGATAAAATGCATAACCTTCTAATTTTCTCTTTATTTTGAATTGGAATGAGCAGAATCCAAACTTTTAACATACATGTATATACATAATGTAAATATAGTTACATTTGAGGTAGTCTCAGGGTTTGTTGTGCCTTTTTTAAAGTGAAGCCTGTTACTGTGTGGTCCAGCACCATTCCTGAGCCGATCTCAGACACTATTTTCTTCGTTGGGAGATAACTAGGGGTTAACAACAGCAGTCCTGTTATTGATCACAAAAAACATAATGTGAAGCCCTTTGCATCTCTTAAAGGCTGTGAATGAGTGTGACCTGTACAATATTGGTCCCATTTTAAGTATGGTTTTATTAATTTGTCTGTATTGTTCCGTCAGTTTGAAAAGATACAGAACAGGACTGACATATTCCACTCGACAGCTTCTGACGACTTATGTATTCAGTGCAGGCCTCCAGTTTTCTCAAAAGCAACATATGGGCTGACTGACCTTACAGTCTTATCTAATCAAATAAATCTGCATTAGACCACATGATGAGATATACTTCATCCTAAGTCTGTCTTTCATTTGAGGGGGTGTATGTAACCTTTAATCACTGCGCAAATAACCTAATTAAACCCAATGCCATTGTCATATTGGGATAGGATTATAATTGCTACTGTGACATGCAGCAGATTGTAAAATGTTGCCATCATGTAGCTTCATGCCCTGAATTTTTAACATTTTCATGTCACCCAGATGTGGCTTTTCAGTGTTCATATGACTGATTGGTTTTTATCTGGTCATCGTGTGTTAGGTTTTCCACCAGCACATGCGATGTCCAGCTGGGCGATAGTAGTACCCAGCTGGAGGGAGGACTTGTGAGGGTGACCCTGAGAAGAACTCATTTCTGTTTTACTTTTAGGTTGGGATTCCTTCAGTATTCAGGTGTGTGTGTTCGTGGCTCCATTCCCCTATCGTAACTGTAAATGCATAAGATGGCGGCTTTGGTATCTAGTGTATATTTCTGCTTCATTTCGAGATAGTGGACGAAGTGGAGATTCATTGTTTATCTTTACAAACAGTCTATGGTCAGGAGGGAATACGGGCTGTTTTCAAGCTCCTTCTAACATTAGCTCGGCTTGTTTTTAAGTTAGGATCCCTGCTGTGTTCATGGTTCAGGAAGTTTTTACCAGGGGCTAAATTAATTGCAAAAGTCTCCTCCTCTCCAAAATATATTAACCAGGTCATTATAAGCACAGAATATAAAAATCTGTGTTTCTTTGACACTCTTGGGCGGACAGAGGACATCAAGGGAGGCTGTATGCTCAGCTTGTTTCTCTGATAATTTACGATCCAGACATCCAATGACTAAAAGGTTATGGTTATAAAAAGTGACAGTGATGTGACTTTTAATGGTAAGAAAGTAGTTGGTTGGAAAAGTTTAAATGCCCGACCATCCAACTGACAGCTGGCACTTGTGGAAAACTGTATGTCAGAACTAGATTAGGGATAAAGTCATCATCTAGACCCATGCCAGTGTTATTTTTATCTGATACTTGATCACAGAGACTTGCACCCCCCTATCTGTCAGTGTGTTTTCAACACTGCTACAAACATGTAACAGCTATTTATACCTATCAGTCACTATTTCTTGAACACCCATTTCTATAGCATTATAAATAAATGGGGAAGAAAGGTAAATCATAGAATAGTGACTGTACTCGTCTGGTAATGGCAGTAAAAATAGCAGCCATTTCAGCTTTGGCATTTATCTTTTTAAGCAAACATTTTATCCTTTTAATCAGTCACAAGCCACGCACTGTTTTTGTTGTGAGAAAAGCATCTTAGTCACTACCTGTGTGTCAAAACTAGAGAAAGCTTGACAATGAAATGCACCTTGAGCCCACTCAGTTTGTATACATGTGTGCATCTACCTACACAGTCATAGTTGTGTGATGGCGCAGCCTGGGGAGCCTATATGCGGTATCTTGGGAAGTGTGTGAGTAATGGGCCAAGCAGAGAGTCTCTGGCTGCTTAACAGGGCCAACAGAATAATTATGAGATGAGCTGAGCGGCTGTTCCATGACAACAGGGAGCCTGTGAGCTTCATTGAGTCTAGCCTGTCTTTTTGGACCTCTGCCTGGACTGATGGGAGCCGACCGCAAGGTGGCCTGAGGTTCTGTCTTGTGGGGCCAGTTACACATGTCGTGGGACAACAGTGATTGTGTTTTGGCCTAAATGTCGATGGGAACAATGACAGACGGTAGCACATATGAACTCTCACTAGGAGCTGTACAGTTGAGGCTCAAAATAGAGAAGGGGTGGTGATTTTAATGAGAAATTACAATGGTGCTCTTGTCAACAAAATCCTACTAACAACATGCCTGGGCAATTAACACCATTAGCACAAGTGAAAAGTCAGCACTATAGACTTCAAACTATGCAGATGCATGTCATATTAATGGGGAAGTGTTGAAAATAAACATTGCTCAGGAGACACACTTGCCCTAGTCTGCATCATTGGGCTGGAGGTGCAATTAATTGATGGGGGATTGGCAGCTGCATGTGTCCTCTGGAAACACTTGGAAATGGAGTGTAACCTATAATAAAAAAATATGATTAGATTTATGGTATAAATATGTATTGAGGGAGACATTTTACTGTAGACCTATTTGCCATATTACAAACTAAAGGTAAATCCTACTTTCATAAAGATTATCATCAGTTTTTGTTAATTCAATGTCAGGGATAGTTTGGGAGCATTAGTTTAGGATGCTGATGAATTTTACTTCTAATATTTTGTCTTGACTTAATATTAGAAACATCTTTTTGTAACAAAACATTTCAGCAGCAGCTAAAATAGTTTCAACAAAAAGTATTGCCGTGCTGTTGTATCACACGCATTCGTTTTATATAGATGTAGCTAATGGACTAGAAACAGTTATGCTAATAGCAATATTTCTCTGATAACCCAGCATCCAACAATTATATTAGCCTGGGCAAATCATTGTTTTGGCTCTGGTTGCATCAGTACTTAAAGTGACGAAATTGCTGGGCGACGTTTGTAGAACCAATGCAAGCAAGGTGTTTTTAATCCTGGTGTTGTGCACGAGACATAAAAAGTCAAGGGCAGTGAGAATAATGTCCAACTGTGGTAAATTCTCACAGCTGGTGATGCATAGCATAGCTTCAACCAAGACAAGGCAAGTTTATTTGTGTTGCACATTTCAGCAACAAGGCAATTCAAAGTGCTTTGCATAAAATATGAAAGGCATCATGACAAATTGTGAAAGCGACACAAGAAAATACAAAAAAGAAGTCGGGGAGAAAGGCCTTAGAGGTGACCAAGAACCTGATGGTCACTCTGGCTGAGCTCTAGTGATCCTGTTTGGAGATGAGAGAAATTTCCAGGAGGACAAGCAATCCCAGACAGGATGGCAAGATTTGGATGGCCAGGCAACAGGCTTTTGGACGAGTCCTTGTTCCAACTTTCTGCCATGTGAGAATTATGAAGGGGTCTTGAGAATTGTCACTGCAGCAGAAATGTTTCTGTAGCCTTTTCCCAGATCTGAAACTCCTTCAGCAGTATGGCTCAGATTTTACTCTGATAGGTGTTATATAAACAGGCATGTGCTTTTCCAAGACATGTTCAATCAATCAAATTTACCACAAGCCATCAGGCTGCTACATAACAAAATGAAAAAAGTGAAGGGTTACTTTCTGAGTGATCCATTTGCTTCTTCACTTTCCATTTTTCTAGTATTTCTGTCTGAGCTGCATAAGCCGCACTTCAACTTACCTGTCTGCCTGAATGACCATCCTGAATCTCAGATGGACTCCTGATCAAATGTATCTCATTACAGTATTTCCTGGCAGCCCTGTACTGAGTCATCTGTTTACTGCATCTGTCGCAGTCCTGGCAGCCAGTCTGTCATTCTCTTAACCCTCAACCCACCCAGTCAACCTCTTGTCTCACCCACATGCCATCTATCTGTCCACTCCTCTTTCTCTGACTGCCTCTCCATGCTTTTCCTATTTCCCTTCTCCATTTCAAAACCTCTAATCCCATTAAGGCCGAACCAGTGACGGAATCAAAAACAACTCAGCATGCTCAGTGCTCGATGAATCCAAATATGCTTTTTTCTTCTGTCCTGACAAAATCAATTTCTTCACCTCATTCAACTCTTGACAGTCTTCTTCCCAAACCATCACTTTAGCATTGATGGAGGTGGATAGGCACCAAAAAAGAATAAAACACCAGTGATTTAAAAAAATCAAGCAGAGAGCATAATGGAGAGTGTTTTTCATAAGTGCATGATTGTTTGTAAAGTAAAGATGTTAAGTAAAGAGTTATTTTAGGTATGTCTGTTCAATTATTAATTATTACCTTGTTCCTAGATCAAGGTAACCCCCGTCTCCCCTGTCAAATCCCCATCACTCAGCAACAGCCCGTGCCCTGTCTTTGACATTATACTGTGGATCCCACCCCATGGAAGCGGGCCAGAGGAGAAAAAGGTGAATAATTTAGAAAACTCTCTTTCTTTTTTTTCCTCCTTGCTCTCTCACTCTCAACAAAGCTGGTTCTAATCAGATTTAGTGAGTGCTTGAGTTGTTTGTGTTTGATTGGAATGTCATCAGCAGAGATTTTTGGACCTGCAAAACCATCACTGTATTGAATAGAGTGGTAATTGTATTTAGAAAGCAGGATTCAATGGACAATCGCAATTCATATATTGCACATTGGCACAGGTCCATTAACTACATTGATGGTTATTATATTACCAAGGATATAACTGCACAATTCTATTGCTCCAGACATTGGCTTTACACTTCATAACGAGGTACTATTAATTTTTAATAGCTGAAGAAATTTGCCTGAAGATGATACTAAATTTATCCCTCTTGATAATGCACGATTATGCTTGGGTTAACGTCAGTCACTGCACGCACAAAAGGACTAAATTCTGCTCAGTGATTTATTAATAGGGATTTACTGATGGTCAGCATTGTAAATTATCTGCTTCTTAGAGACCCCCACAGAAGAGACGTTAATGTTGGTGCAGTATTAATTGTTGGGGAATAGGGGACTTCAGTTGTACATGTTAAGATAACAACCCTTGATCACGCCGCTGCCTGAAGATGGCATCGTATGTTCTGCCTCCAGAGCGCTCGCTCTAAGAGTCCCTCGACTCAAATATAGATCGGCTCCTTGAGTTTGGTCTTGGATGTATCTGGATATGTTTCTGCCTCTGTCTTCACTTTTTGTTTTGCGGTGTGTCAGCTGTTCATTTGTAAAGCAGGTTGTCTCATACAGCATTTCTAGTCTGCTCACTAGTCTGACAGCAATTCCTGTGTCACATTATTGTCAGGAAAAATGTTAAGTTGAGGGATATATTGAAAAGCCGTGTCTGTGAGGCTTGTCAACTTTTAGCACCTAAATTATTTGCTGTGAAGGAAAAATACAAAATTTCCCTTCAAATTTCCCAAGAGATTAAATGTCGTTGCAATTTTGAGGAAAATTCATTATATTTTGATAATCAAGAGGCTAAGGAGATTATGCTTATTAGCAAAAATATCAACCATGACTCAACTGTTCAACATCAGTTACGCATAATATAGCATTAGTGCTATGATTAGATAGCTGCCCTTTCAACATTGCAGTTCCTGTGGAAACACCCAGAGATTTAAGTTCCTCATAGTTACTATAGATTTCCTTCTGTTTGAGGCCGTGTATGAGATCAGTGGCTGTTTAATTGATTTTATGGTTGCAGCTTCTTAAATGATGTTAAAAGGGAAAGTAAACGGTACGTCAGCTGTTTAATGGGGCTGTCTATGTACTTGATATTTCTGTAGCATTAGCTAGTTATGCAGTAGGACTCATGACACTGAATATTTTCAGTTTTTGTTTGTAAATCGAGATGCATACATTTATTTTCTTTATGAGGCTAATTCAGTTAGTGTTTTATTTATACAACTTGCATTAACCCAGTGTAAGAGGTGCAAAATGTTAGCTCACCACTTTGTTCAGAAGTTATGTTCTTGACCCTGGCGAATGCGTATAATTTATATTTGTGCAGAATGACAGTTCATAATTGCAACACAAAATATAGGGGGGACAGGAAGTGAACTTGTATTGAGGGATAAATGATGATGAACAGCACGCACACGCAGTGGTTGTACAATTTTTTTCCGTGTAAGCTACCTGGGTTTTCTTCTGGTTGGCTGATGGACTGTCTGCATGAGAGCTGCATGCAGATTCTAGTGCCAGTTAATTACTGTTTCCTTGGAAAGATCAGTTTCCCCAATACAAAAGTAGTGTGCAGCAGTATCAACCACCACTGTCTACCTACCCACCTTTCTGTCAGAGACAAAGACACCATCAGATGAGTGTTTAGAACAGGGGCTTGCTGTTGTTGGACACTTGAGAGGAAACACATCAAAGTTGGGCTTGTCTGTATTTTCCCAGTGAAAATGGCTATCCATCTGTGTAATAGGCCTTATCAAAAGTTTACAGAGATTCAGCAATTCACTTTACGACCAGGCAGCGTCGGCCATTGAAAGGGACTCTAATAAACTATAAGGGCCAATTGAGGCAGGTAGCAGGTTTTAACGCAGTGATAACTGCTCATTCAACTTCCATCGTCAAAACTCCTAACTTTCCAGTGTATTAGTATCAGTGTGTCAGTGCCATAACAACCATGATCTAATTAGCTTGTCTCATTGTTATTCTTCTCAGAGGAGTTTGTAATCATCATCCACCTTTTTGATTTCAGATATTGATCTTGTTCACGCCTCAGTTGTGAGGGTATTCATATCATTTCTAAAATAACTGGCTGTTTATTGAAAAGAAGGATTGAGAGCTACTTGAAGTGTATTTTGCTAATTGGGTTAATTTTTCTAACTGTTACTGTTGATGTGCAAAAATAAACCAAATTAGTTTGATTTGTTTTAAGAAAAACAAAAAGATGTTTGATGCGGTTTGTTTCTTCCATCTGACGTCATGGTGAACTTAATCTGTTTAGGTTTTCAAGTGTTGCATGGACAGGCAAGCAATTTAATATAGCCTTTAGCACTTAGTTGTTTTGAGGTATTGTTTTACTTATGTTCTGACATTTACTTGATCTGTTAATCAAGAAAACATTTCGTAGATTAATCTGTAAAGAAACTAGTAGCATAATTGTTATTCGCAGCACTAATCTAGGAGGTATTGGTACATCCCTCATCTCATTAGTTACTGGGCATTATTTAGTGCATAGGAAAGACATTATGTAGGCATATGGGAATGGTACCGGACCAGAGGCCATTTAATGCATTGTTTGATGAGTGATGAGGCTTAAGTGCTTGACCAGAAATAAGCATTACGCATATACACATGTACAATACACAACATTGATTTAAATACTTGCTCTCAACTGCAAATAAGCAAAGTGATTTGTGCCAGCATTGTTAGCCATCGGCACTCCAGCTATTTTGTGATCCAGCTGCAAAAACATCTGCTCAGACGAAACTGACTTCTTATGCTGAATGTGCAAAATTCAGCACAAATATACGATGTGAAGCCAGAGCGGAGGAGGAAATTACCCTTTTGTTGCTATATAGCTCTTGTTCTAGGGGAAGTGTTGCCTAATGTAGGCAATGTTATATGAACAAGCTGACAATGAAAAATGTCAATTTCAGATACATCCTTCAAACTAACACTTAAATAAAATGTGCTTCAAAACACTAGCTAGGCTGTCACAATATCAACAAACCTTCTGCTTTCATACACACTGCTGAAAATCTACAATGCATTCACAACACTCAACACTTTTTATATTCAGTTCAATTCAATTCAATTTTATTTATATAGCGCCAATTCATAATTTACATTTTCTCAAGGCACTTTACATTTAAAGGTCAAGACCTTAAAACAATATTAACGTAGAGAAACCCAACAGTTCCCACAATGAGCAAGCACAGGCGACTGTGGAGAGGAAAAACTCCCTCATTAACAGGGAGAAACCTCTGGCAGAACCAGGCTCAATGTGGGCGGTCATCTGCCTCGACCGGTTGGGGTGAGGAAAGAGAAGGAAGGGGGGAGGAAAGGAGAGATGGGTGGAAAGCGGGGGAGAGAAGAGAGAGATGAGGTGGAGAGAGAGAGACCGGGAACAATTGGGCACCATCAGTATCAGGGCTGACTATAACAATAACAATGTAGTGATCTACAACAGGATTATATATATTAATGAATTACTGAGTTATTGTAATTAATGATAAGAATGGTGAAGGTAGTCGTTGTTGTCCTGCAGTCCCGGTGCTGGAGTTATCTGAAACGAGAGAGAGAGAAGAGCCAGAGGGACTATGGGAGGACAAAGTGACACTTTGACATGATGACATGTTAAAATAAATAAATAAATAAATAAACATATGTGGGGGGGCAGAGAGACAGAGGGAAGTGATGAAGTGCTCAGTGCATGATGGGAGTTCCCCCAGCAGTCTAAACCTATAGCAGCACAACTAAGGGATGGTTCAGGACTCACCTGATCCAGCCCTAACTATAGGCTTTGTCAAAGAGGAATGTTTAACTTTAAATGCTGGGACAGTGTCTGCCTCCCGAACCCAGAGTGGGAGCTGGTTCCAAATGTGTGAAAGCATTTCATATACCACTGAAATGCTTTCACACATTCGGAGGCAAGGTTCACAACAGTTGTTTACTGCAAAGTAAATTTCAATAATACTTGTCATACACATAAGTGGTGCTTGTTTGTGCTTTAGTTTTAAATATGAGGTTTGAGCCAGTGCAAATAAAAATATTAGACTTCACACAGGAGCATTCTAATGTTCAAAGACATTTGTATTTAATTATTTATATGCTTTATTTTTTATTTCCTATGTATTCAAGAAAATACATTTAATAGAGTGAACTGAATTTTTAAGTGTCCATAGGCATCTTAAATGACCAATATACAGTTTGTGGTCATTATTCTTTAAATGAGTGAATTCAAATATAAATATTATTATTCTTTATCATTATTAATATCATAATTGATCCAATAACTGGGCCATTTTTCACATTAGCTGCCCTTTTAAGGCATTAGTATGAAAATAGGTTTCAAATGACTAACTAACATTTCATTTCTCAAAATTCATTGAACTAATTCATGATAAAATCAATTTATCATACTACTAAACAGTGTGGAAAATTTGTTCTGTCTTTTATAGTGTTTTTAAAAAGGAAAAATTGCAAGTAAAGGTTTTTTTCTTTATAACCATAATTTGTTAATTTTTGTTTTTTTGTATGCAGCTTCATTTGCATGAGCATCCTAACTTCTTTATGGTAACCAGCGAAGAGAGTCAGGGCAAAGAGAAAGGGCCACATTAGTTTATATGGTTCAAATAAATCACACCATACATAGTACCGGTGCATTGTTAAGTTATAGGTTCCGTCAACAAAAGCAGTTTAACACTTGGCCAATATGAATAGCAGTGAAACATCAGAAAAGGAATATGTTGAGGGATACATTTTATGTGTCCTTGGTTGGCATTGTGAAACGCCTTTTTAAAGCTGGAGTCTGTCCAGTTGTCAGTGACAATGATGCTGATTTATTGGAGCAGAGGAAAGACAAGAAGGACAGAGGCTACGTTTCCCTCTCAAGCTTTCCATTTGGTAAATGATGCTTAGGTGTTCACTTTCTTTGTTGACATGGGCCTGAAGCCCAGCATCATCTGCAGTAATGCAGATGAGTGGATAACATGACGCTTTGGCTCACATGCTTTACTAACTACACAACACAGTCTGTGGTTTTTAATGAATAATCATGCAGTTCTTCACAAACAGCTGACCAAGTGAGGTTTGTATTAAGTAGTATAGATAAGGGAATGTTTTCATCAGATCTGAGGTGAATATGATACAGTTTCCCTTTGATAGTATTATATTCTCCTCCGTCAAACACTGTTTTACTGTTTTTCAGCAGGAGAATAAAAAGCTGCAATTAGCATTTAAATGCAGTTTACCGATTAGAATTATATCACAGTTAAGGTGCAATTTTTTCTTAATTGTGTTTTATGAATTAATTTGCTCTTATATTTATGGGTGAAAACCTCAAATGTGGAATATTCCTTTGTTTTGTTTCAGTACATTGTTGCAGCAGCACAAAAGACAAACATTTGAGTATAATTGCTTTTTCATCTGCTCATTATCCATAGGAAATACCACTGCTTATCACAAACACACATATGTTGCTGAAGTGATCGTTTCTCATCAGTAATAGTGTAAAGGTTATATATATAAATTCTAATAGTCATCACAACCTTTATTTCACCAACTCAAGAGAGAATTTAATACTTAAGAAATAAGTACTGTCACTAGAGATTCAATAAGTTTTAATATATTTCCTCTTATAGTTAGAAGGTTCATATATTGGTGTTTGTCACATCATATTGCTTTTGGCTGCTGGCGTAAGCCATGTTTACCTGCTGTTGTCGTGGCACATTAATCATGTAGACTTCAATCACTACAATAACATAATGATGGTAAAATTATCCCGGGCTCTTTTTGTCTTTTTAAACAGAAAAGTCATAGATTAGGTCTGATTACACAGGATTATTTTGTTTGTTTTTTCCATACAGTTTTTAATTCAATGACGATAATTAGGAATAATCCTGCACAAACACAAAATACAACCAAGTAGTATGGTAGAACAAATAAAGCATAATTCTTGCACAGAAATTCTTCTAGTGCAACACAGGAGTGAAGATCAAGGTAAGCGCTCTGCAGATATTGAGCTGACACATGTCTTCTCTTGTAAAAAGGCTGGTGTAATTGGTGACACCTGTGTTGTCACAAGTTTATTACCCAGTGGGAAAAATGTCCACACCACAACCAAATATGCATAATTTATGCAGCAGTAAGTACATGCTCATGTCAAGTTTGTGTACAAGGAAGTATAATTCATGTTTTCCCTCAGGAGATTGTTGACCAGAGTTGGTAAGCCTGTCAGATCTTGTTGCATTTCTTGTCATGTAAAGTTTGGTTCATAGGTACGGCTCTAAACAACACAGTCAGGGTTGCTCACTGTATGTCATATGGTTGTTTTTTTAAGATGCAGCACTGCTACTTGGCTGTTTGGTCTCCACACTGTCCTCTGGGACCAAGTATTTTACAGTCTGTCGGACCTGCCCTGTCCACTGCTTCCATGCAACTCAGACCATTTAAACATTGCCTCCTTTGCTGCCTCTCGTATTTCCTACCCTCACCCTTCTTTAAACTGACCCTCTCTGGGGCTGGGTTTTCCTCATGATGTTGGCAAGGGAGAGTTGTTCAGGCTGCTGTGCTGTGACGGCTGCAGTCATTCTCAGAATCTGTTGATGGTGCTCCAGTAGACAAAACAGAGACGCTGCACAAAAGCTTCTCAAGAAGTGGCTGTGCTGTGGCGCTGCTGTCTCCTCATGTCTGTCTTCTTTTCTTCCTTATGTGCACAGACAAGTACGGAGGATGGACCGGGATGCTTGATGTGTCTAAAGCTTCATGTATGGGCTTCCTGTCATAACCGCTGAGACTGGAATGCACTGAGAATCATTATTGTATTAGTTGAGTGCAATTTCAGCTTTTGTCTATACTTAGTTCCTATTTAGAAAGATGAATGAAAATGTATGCAAACACTCATGCAGATGAACTAAGGCAATTTGCATTGTCGTAATTAGTTTTGAGAAGAGTTTCATATTTCATTATTTAATAAGTGACTTCTATGGATGAGAAAGTCAGCAACATAATGTTACAAGAAACAAGTTGATATACATTACTTGTGCATCCAGCCGAGTATTGTGTTTTCTGTTTTGAAAATTAAGGTTATGAACTGCCATACTGTAAGAAATCAAAAGCTTCGTAACGTCCATGCACTTATTTGCAAGTTAATGAATTGTGTGTTGCTGTAACTGAACCATCTGTAAGAAGTAATTTGCGCTAAGAAAAACATTAAGGATTTCTTTTCAAGTGTGTACAGATTAAGTTTTTCAAGGGTTTATTGGATAATCACATACTTGGCTACACAATCAAAAGATGCACATTTCAAGCATATGCAGTCTGTTGTAGTTTCAAAGCTACTCCTGTATGAACAGGAGAGTGTAATTTGTTTTGTCATCTCCGCCA